>NC_056739.1:911167538-911322538 GCF_019279795.1 Protopterus annectens | reverse complement strand
TGATATAAAGTTTGCAGCAATAGTTCAACAGTTAATGGCTCTTACATTTCTTCTTTCAGAAGATATACTAATGGCTTATTTCCAATTTAAAATCATGGGTCCTGAGTGTACTGCATCGCTACTGACAAATGTGGAGAAGTACATCTATGGCAAACTGAGGGAATTTTAGTATATGGCTTGCTAATATGTATAGGTTTACCCAATGGTGAAAGTCTTGTGGAAGGCAGTCATCATTAGGTTTGGTGTCTCCATGGTCATTTTGATGCTGCTGTTTGTAAGGGGATGAAAATCAAGTAGTTGATTTATAGCTTTGAGTACTTTTTTGTCATTTGTACGTCATAGGAGGAAACAGTGATAAAGAAAAGAAAGCTGAGGCATATTACAGCAAATCTGCTTTCATATGATGCCTTGGAGATGTTCATCATTAGATCACTACTGCAGTAGCCTTAGCTATAAAAGACGCCCTGCCAAGTACCAGACCAGCCAAGACATCTTGCTCTTGCCTTGAGAAGGAGTCTATGTGCTTTGTAAATGCATGTACAGATGACCAAGTTGCTGCCTGTAATATATTTTTAAAGTCCATCTCTTTCCAAATTTCCAGAGAAGTAGCCAGAGCTCTGGTAGAGTGGACTCTGACTTTACCTACTCACAAAAGGGGTTGCATCCTGATCAAAAGAGGTCATTGTGCCCCTCTACGCATCACTCATCAGACCCATCATAGAGTACAACGCCCCATTTGGGATGTACCTTACAAAACACCTGCAACAGTTGGAAAGACCACAGAAGTACTCACAGGATCACTGGCCTCAAACAGATGCCCTATGCAGCTCAGCTGAAGAAACTCCAGCTATACTCTGTTGCATACCGCCTACTCAGAGGTGATCTCTGCCTGACATACAAGGCCATGTCCAACCCAGAATTGGTGGGCATGCTCCACTTAAAGAAAACCATATCCCCTCAAGCCATACGCTCTAGGGATCTAAACCTCACCACAACAATAAATAGGACATGCTGTAGGTGATAGATTCCTGTCCTAGAGACATCCCATAGTCTGGAACAAGATTCCAATCTACATTAGGCAGAGCGCCTCACTAACACTCTTCAAGAGAAACCTTGACAAGTGGATGGGAAACAGGAAGTTTACCCCAGGGATCAATGCAGTGGCTCTGCTGGACAGAGGCACAGGGAACTCATCTAAGGGGGCAGCAAAAGCCAACACATTCCGGCTAGGCTTATAAATCCCATTGAGCAGATAGCCTAGTACCTACCTATGAACCTATGGTGAGAATAGATGCTGTCTGTCCCTTCTTACCTTCATAAGAATCAAACAGTAAGTGGGTCCTGAAGGCTTTTACTGTGTCAGTGTAGTATCTGAGTTGCTTGTGGACATCCAGAGTATGTTGAATTCTTTCTCCCGTTATTTTTAGGTTCTGGGAAGAGAACAGGGAGCACTGGTGCACTATACACTCTGGAGCAACCTTAGGCATAAGGGAAGGATTGTTCTCAATTCAACCCTATCGTTATGAAAAATAAGAAGAATAACTTGCCATAAGAGCTTGTAACTCTGATACTTTTCTTGCAGTGAGAGCAATGAGTAACGTTGTTTTCCAAGATAACTTCAAGATAGCCTCATGAGCAGGTTTGAAAGGAAGTAGTGTTAAGTTTTTCTAACACAAACTTAAGATCCAAAGAAGGAGCCACCTGTCCTCTTGATGGACAGTGTTGTAGCAGCCTTAAATAAACTTTCATTTGTGATACAGAAAAACTGGGGTGACCAAAGGGTAGACAGGCCAATATGTCTAAGAGATGAATCTTGATAGAAGAGATAAGAGAGTAGTCTGAGCCTTAAAAGGATAATGGTTCTTGAACTGGCACCAATTAGAAAATCTCTTCCATTTACTTATACATGATTTTCTAGTAGCAAATGTCTTTGCCTTCTTTAGTACCTGCTGCACATGCTCAGTCAAAAATGTGCCTAAAAGGTGCTAGAATTCTTCTGTCCAGTCATTTGAAACTCCCCTGTACTGTCTGAGCAAGTCCATTCTGTGAGGAAGCTTATGGTATTTGCCTTTGGCCATTTTCAAAAGAGGGGAAGAGCCACTGTAGCCTGTACCAAAAGGGAGATCACTATAGTTATCTTTGTAGAGTCCTTCTGAATCTTTAGAAGAACTCCAATTGTCAGTGGAAAAGGTGGAAAAGCATAAGGAAGTACTCCCATCCATGGGAATGAAAAGACATCTGTCTTCTAGACCCGCTGGGAGGGAGTCGTGGAGCATTTAATTGGCTCTTTTGACTGGAGGCAAACAGGTCCACTTGAGCAATTCCATATATGAGGATTAATTCCTGGAAGACCCCTAATGCAACTTCCATGAGTGAGGGTTTGTTCTGGTCGTGCTCAACTTGTCTAGCACAGTGTTTTGCTCTGACAAGACTATCTGTAGCTTGGAAGGGCAGTTTGAACTACTTTTATCAAGAGCCATCATTTCCTTGACATTTATGTGTTTTAACTTGTCTTGTTTGCTCCAGAGACCCTGAAAATTCACTCTCTTGGACTCAATTCCCCAAGCTAAATCTAAAGCATCTGTCATTACAAACTGAGTAGAGGGAGCCATTTTAGGAGCAGATGGCTGACTTTCAGGGTAAGTGCAAACTGCTAAAAAGTATCGTCTAAGGCTGGTAACACAAAAGAACAGCTGCAGGTTAAGGAAAATCTACCCATTATAAGTCATAATATCTTTGTTGAGATTCAGATATGTCTGTGTTCACTTTGAAAACATTTCCTTCAGTTTGGCAGTAGTATCATAAAAAGACTAATGGAGGGGAATTTGAGGAAAAGCTCTCTTCTGAGTCAGAATCCTCCACCCTGTAGTGAGAGAATATGAGAAACAGCCTCAATATGTTATAGTGAAGGAGCAATCCCCCCGGTACCGTCCCCAAAGCCTGCAAAGGTTGTTCTCCCTTTCCCTGGTAAGGGCAACTATACAGACACAGAAATGTCCGATTCCCAGTCTGTGGTGGCATCTTGAGGATCAACATCAGGTGGACCAAGAGAAAAAGATGAGCAATCCAAGAAACATTAGCAGAGTTGCCCATCAGCAGCTGAGGCAAGGAGGAACCTAGGTTTTAGACAGAAGCGTCAATGATAACTGTTTTTACTTACGGCTCAGGTAGGAGTCGCTAGTCTTAGTAGGACCATGGTCCATTCCTAGTCACAAAAGGAGTCTGTCAAGCAGATAGTGGAGCTAAGAAGATTAAAAGGATAATTTCGGAAGTAAAACTGTACAGTGACGAGCATCAGACACTCTTGCCGTAGCCCTTCACAGCCAAGTTATGCTTAAACAATACAGTTTTCCTCATAAAAATAAAGCAAACATTAGAGAATCCTCACAGGGACTAAGGACTGGCTTACAGCTGAGAAGAGTACCTGATAAGTGGTGGTTAGTGAAGCTCATAAGAGTCCATCATAATCCAGACAGAAAAATATACTTTTGTGGTAGAAATTACTACTGACTGCCCTACCAAGTAAACATTTAAGCCCCAGAGAAGAACTCGTGTTGCAAAAGTTTGAAGCTTTTAAGTAAAAAAAAAAACAATTTTACACAGAACTTCCCTCAGAGAAGCTTAACAGTCAAAGGCAAGTCTGAGGTAAAAAAACTTCTGTGACAGTCTGTCAAATGGGCAGAAATGCCCTCAGTTGAATAAACTATGATAAAATACATTTTGACAAAAATAAATGTGTGGTACATTTTGACAAAAATAAATGTGTGGAGGGTAATGCCCAATGGGTCATTTTTCTGCCTAGTGTTGATGAAGCAGTAGCTGACTGTCAGTCACCCAAAGCCAGCAAAAGAACCACACTCTTCAACAGCAAGAAAGTTCTGAAGGTTTGACGCCATAGACAGTAGTTTTATTCTGCATCTCTCTTGAAGAGTAGTGGCTAGGAAGCATAGAAGAAGCCCTAAAGTTTTGGAAGCCAGCCGGCTGATGTGATCCTTGGCAAGACATTCCATGTAGCTAAGGCTGCTATAGCAATGATCTGTTTGAGAATCTACTGTTATAGGATGTTTTCTTACACAGCTGTACCTTCCCCTCTTTAACTTTGCTGCATTTGTGTGTGAGAGATCATTGTGCTACAGTTCCTCTGTTTGACTACACTGTATTTGCATATGTGATATATGGATCTGAGATGATGTGCAATTAGTCATCTAATATTTGTCTCCACTGTTGCAATGTTTTGTAGACCTATAAAGCATTCTCATTTCTGTTGTGGTGTAATGTGATGATGACGGTTTGCAGTCATTTCTGTTTTCACTCTGGTAGCATTGACTGTTATAGCAGTGTACTGTGCGCTCAGTGTGTACATATGGAATGAAATACACACACACGACCTGTGTATGATGTGCTAGATGAGTATATTTAAAGTATCTTTAAGTCTAGGCTATTAACAGGTTTAGGGAGTGAGTTTTGAGACGAGTCATAGTCCAGTTTCCAAGATCCTGTGGTACATAATATTTTATAAAGGAACTTCAATTCTAGTTTTATCAAAGTGCTTACTTAATTCCTATGCATTTTCTACAAAAAATAATTTGAGAGAAATAAATGTTGTTGTTTTTCGGCTTTTCCCAGTTAGGGGTCGCCACAGCAGAACTCCGGTCCGCTAATGACTGGTAGTAGATTTTCACGAACGCCTGGATGCCAGCTCGACGTTCAACCTTCAACTAAGGCACGCCCATTTATGCATGTCTTTCGAATGCCCACCCAACCATGGGGAGGACATGCAGACTCCACACAGAAGGCACTCCCCGCACTGCAGCCGAGAATTGAACAGGAGAACCTCTTTCTGTGAGGCAACAACACTACCGCTGCACCACCGCGGTATCAGAAATTGAGAGAAATAGATGTAAGCAGTGAAATTGTAGAGTAATTATAGTAGGATAACATGACTGGTATGAAAAAAACAAGAGCTGCATAATAAATTAGCAGACGCTAAATCAGACAAATCACAGTCTAAAACCAAAATCTCAACTGCTAAGTAAGAGTGTAGAGTAAAACAAACACAGGATAGAAAGCAAAGGAAACTCCAGGCTGCCACAGTGTCTGAACATCTAACTTTTATAAAGAACTGGTTAGCCCTTTCACAGTGTACCAATACTGCTTCATCAGACCATAGTAAAAGTAACAAAGCTAACAAACTTTTAAATACAAGGCAACCCAATCAAATACAGACATTAAAATCACATGACAATTTAAAAAGCATCTTTGCAGTTATGGTCGCCCTCTATATGCACCAATAAAAACACCTTAAACTGCCAAGCCCCCAACACAGTGTTGTAGTGGGCATGGCTTTAAAACAGGTTTTAAAGATACCCTGTCATTTAAACCTGGTTCTACAAACACTTTTAAAAGTAAAACGCACCTCTGTTCAGCACATTGTTTTATTCTTTATATCACCTTCCCTATCACTTTCATAAATAATTTCTAGTAAAAAAAACTTAAGCATATGTTGTGAATCATAGTTTTTAATGTAGTTCGCTAAAGTGTTAATATCTCTCTACCTTTAGATATATCATTCAGATGTTCTAAAATCCTATGTTTAAATGCTCTGTTTGTCTTACCTATATAAAATGCATTACACAATGAACACCCTGTATAATAGCATTCTTAGTTCTGCAATTAGCAAAAAAAATCTAAAACCATCTCAGTACAAGTAACATTATGTTCATAGGTTCATAGGTTTATACTAGGCTATCTGCCCCAAGGCATTTATAAGCCTAGCCCGAATTTTTGTGACTTACGCCACCCCTTATATGAAAAAATACTGTACCCATTAGTTTGTTGTGCCTCTGCCCAGCAGTGACACAGAGATGATTCCCGGGGTAAACCTACGATCTCCCATCCACAGGTCAAGATTTCTCTTGAACAGAGCCAGCGAGGTGCTCTGCCTCACATGGACCGGGACTCTATTCCACAGCATAGGGAGTCTCTGAGTGATAAATCTATCCCTCCAGCACGTCCTTTTTATTTCCGTGCTAAGGTTTAAGTCACTTGCTCTAGTGGTTTTGGGGGATTTGGATTTTTTGAGGTGGAGCATGTCCATTAATTCTGGGTTGGACATGGCCTTGTATGTCAGGCACATAGGTTCATAGGTTCATACTAGGCTATCTGCCCGAGGGCATTTATAAGCCTAGCCCATAGTTTTGTGGCTTACGCCACCCCTTTAGTTTGGAGAAACTATGCCCATTATTTTGCTGTGCCTCTGTCGAGCAGTGACACTGAGGTGTAACCCCTGGGGTGTATCTGCGATCTCCCATCCATTGGTCAAGATTCCTCTTGAACAAGGCCAGCGAGGAGCTCTGCCTCACATAAACCGGGATTTTGTTCCACAGCATAGGGAGTCTTTGGGTGATGAATCTATCCCTCCAGCACGTCCTATTAATAACCGTGTCGAGGTTTAAGTCTCCCGCCCTTGTGGCTCTGAGGGATCAAGATTTTTTGAGATTGAAGCATGTTCATCAAATCTGGGTTTGACATGGCCTTGTATGTCAGCCACAGGTCACCTCTGAGCAAGCGGTAAGCAACTGAATATAACTGGAGTTCTTTCAGTCGGGCAGCATAAGACAGATTTTTGAGACCCTTTATCCTTTTGGTGAGGAACTTTTTTGGCCTCTCCAGCTGCTGCAAGTGTCGGGTCAGATACATTCCGAATGGGGCATTGTACTCGATCATTAGTCTGATGAGTATAGGGAGACTATGACCTCCCTTGATGTAGATGTGAATCCCTTCATGATAAGGTGGGCAATGTAGAAGGTCTTCCTAACTACTTTAGCAATATGAGTGTCGAATGAAAGGCTACTGTCAACCTGGGTTCCCAGGTCCCTGATAACTTCTTCTGTGATCAGGGGATTGCCACCTATATGGTAGCTAGGGGTAACCTTATTTTTCCCGAAGGGTATGACTATGCATTTCTTGGCATTTAACTTTAGGCCATGGCTCTGGCACCAGTTATCCGTTTCTGTGAGACCCTTCTGAAGGATATCTGTGTCGGATGTGTTTTCAACCACGGCCAGTTTGCAGTCATCTGCAAACTTTGTCAGCCATAACCCTCCTGTGTTTGCTTGTACTTCAGAAAAGTAGATGCCAAACAAGAGTGGGCCCAGGACTGAGCCCTGTGTGACACCACTTGTGACAGGCTTTGAGTCTGACATGGCGCCAGCAACTCTGACCCTGTGGGTTCTGTCACTCAGCCAGTTTGCAACCCATCTTGTAATGTATGGGTTTACATTTAAGTTGATGAGTTTTTCAATGATACCCGAGTGGGGTATTGTATCGAAAGCCTTCGCCAGGTCTAGGTAGGCTGTATGGACTGCCTTTCCCTGGTCAATGGCCATGGTGACTGTTTCGAAAAAGTCAACCAAGTTTAAAAGGCATGATCTGCCTTTGACAAAGCCAAACTGGGTTGGATCCAAAGTCTGCAAATTCCCTATGTCTTTATTTATGAGATCCATTATGATCCTCTCCATGGCTTTGCAGATAAGGCTTGTCAAGCTAATGGGACGGTAATTTCCAGGGTCGGTGGAGGCACCGCCTTTGTCGAGTGGGACCACAGTCGCTGTGCGCCACTCCCTGGGTACGTATCCGGAGGTGAGACTAAGATTAAACAGCTGTCCTAACTGTGGGTTTAATTCCTCATTGAGTTCATGGAGCACACAGCCGGGGACACCATCAGGTCCCATGGATGCTGTGTTCTTTGCCATGGATGCTGTGTTCTTTGCCTTGGAGAGAGCCGTTCTCACCTGGGTGTTAGAGATGTTTGGGGGGCTACAATCATTAGGTATAGATATCTCCTTTAGGGGGGGGGGGGAGAAGTTTGCACTGAACCTGTCAGCCAGTATGTTGGCAATGTCTGTAGGATCAGTAATCTTCACATCATTTTGAACTAATTCTGAGCATATCTGGGAGTTTCCTCCTAGGTTTCTGACATAGCTAAAGAATGCCTTATGGTTGTCTTTAGAGTCCTTAGCTATTTTTTTCTCAAAATTAGCTTTGGATGATTTTATGAGAGCTCTTAGCTTTTTACTTATAGTGATCAGCAGTGTCTTACCTTTTAAGGATTTTGCTCTATCTTGTAGTAGCTTTCTCCTTTTGTTGTAGAGTTTGTTTATGGCTGGGGTCCACCAGACTGGACGCTTGCCTTTGGTACAGAGAGTCTTTGTTTTGCTTGGGATTGCCTGATCCATGCAGCCCTGCAGGTGCTGGTAGAAGGCATTTGTAAGTGATTCAGCGGTTTGAGTAATGTTTACCGCCGACTCAGGGGCCTTAAAGGAGACCACACTAGTCTTTAGAAGTGTGAAGTCGGCTTTCGAGATGTTCTTTACTGTGGTCTTTTTCATTTCGGGTGGGGGCGGGATGTACATAAGAAGTACAAGACAAAATATAATTGCAGGCAGAGCACGAACCACATTTGAACGTACCTTTACACTGTGAATACATATATATTTTAGAATGTGAATATCAGTAACACAATTGTTTTAAGAAACAATTATTTTTAAAGCTAAATCTAGGTTGAATGTCAATAATCTTCCTGATATCTTTATCAGCTAACAAGATCGACTTAAAGATATCAAATACAATATTGACATTTTAAAATGTAAGAACAGGCCTGTTCCTAACTATATCAGCTGTTCACACTACAGAGGATTGACCCTCCTCTGTCGTCCTGGAAAAATAGGATCTCCCCCTTCCATCCCTACTTCTTAACACTTCGTCAGTACACATATCTCTGTAGCACTATAGCCCCTGTCCAGAAACTCAGTTTTTAGTCTAGAAAAAAAACTGTATGAAGTTCAGCATCATCATCATGGAGTCTCGTAGCTCTAAAAAATGTCCTCTCAGCACATTCATACTTGATCTACGTAATAGTGTTCCTTTTAACTTCTTTTCTACACACCCTAGTACCCAAGAATCTTAATTATTTCATGCTAACTTGAACATCAAGAAAATCTGTAGTTTCGCTGGAAACCTTAAAAAATTGGTGGTTCCATGTAGCATTAGAATAAAATCCTTTAATTCTTCCTCTACCACCCCAAATCATAAATATATGTATGAAATGTTTGTAAAAGTATATGAAATATACAAAACTATTATTCAGTAATTTATCAACTTCCCAACTTGCCAGCACTAGATTAGCGTACATATTTGCACAATCTGTGCCCATAGCTAATCCAATTCTCTGTACACAGTACTTAATATCAAAGGTAAACACATTATTTTGTAAAATCAACTGTAATAATGTGCAGATTAACTCAACTTTATTCGGCAAAAATCCATTCTAGTGTTCAAAAAAACTCTAATGCTCTCCAGACCTATATCATTGGGAATGACAGTAAAAACAGATGTTACATCTAGGATGACAAATAAGATTCTTAGTACTTTCAAAATCTGAGGTCCATGTAAAAAGATCTTCTAAAAAATTCTTGATGTCTCTTAATACTGTGTCTGTCCTAAGACAGGTCTGAGCATCTTTTCTACATAAATAGAAAGAGGCTCCATGACCCAACCTCTGCTTGAAACCGTAAGTCTCTTAGGTAGTGTAAAAAGTCCTTATGAGTCTTGGGAAACCGATACAACAACAGTACAGCAGGAGATTTAACAAAAAAAAAATAATCCTGCAACTCGGAATTAATTAAACCTGTCATTAAAAGATCATAAACAAAAGCATGAACTCTGTCCACATATACTTTGAGTAGCTATTTAGCTCTATTCCTTTATGTCTCATCATCATTTAACATCAATCATAGTCTGAACTGTGTTATAGATGGGAAAGACCAATGATGTCCTTCAAGAATGCAACTGCAGTCATAGCATATGGGTTGTCCTGCCTCAGGCAGCCCTCGGTCGGCCGGATTCCAAAGTCTGGGTCCGAAGTCGGCTGATGTCGCATTTCTCTCTGATGTCAGAGCGGCTGGAGTATATAAGCATCAGCCGACGCCATCTTCTTCAGTCTTTCTTGCCGCGCGGTGCCCGAAGCAGAAGCAGTTCGCAAGTGCCGGTCGGTCAGCTCCTGTATTCTTCGAATCCAAACTCATCAAAAAAGCTAAGTACCCCGTTGGGGACCTTTTCTTGCCTCAGCCGATGTCAGAAATTACTGAAAAAGTAAATAATTGTTTGTCTTGTGGTAAACAAATACCTCATAAGGATTTCCACTCTTACTGCCTTCCTTGCCTTGGCCCAGACCACGACGTCTCGGCCTGTGCCGCCTGTGCTCGCTTCAATAAGCGCACTCTCAGGCGCCGGGCGGAGTTCGCTGAAGACTTTTTTGGCAAAAAATACGATTATACAATGCCGTCGGAACTACCGACATCGCAGACTCCTAAGAAACTAAAAGACCGGGACCGACATCCTCGGCCCGCGTCTTCCTCCGACACCACGCCAAAACCAACCGCGAGTGCCCCGGTTCCCTCTGAGGCAGTTATTTCACCGCTCCGAACCGAAGACACCGCGTTACCGATACCTCCGATACCGGAGACCACACCGACGCCAGTTATTGATTTTCCTCCGGATACTGAAACGGAGGAAATGCCCGAGACCATTGCTGTGGATAAGGTCACTCCTGCACGTGGAGCTGCTAGGCCTCCCATGTCCATGTCTATCAAGGCCTACACACGTGCTAAGGCAGCCAGCAAGACCACGCACCTTACTGCTAAAGCCTTACCTCAGCCTACTCCTGAAACACAAATCATGACTATGGCCGCAGACTTAATTTCCATGATCAGAGGTTCCCAGGCCCATCCTGAGAGAGGATCCCAGCCTTCTCCTGATAAGAGGCTCAGGGTTGAACCCTCTGACCCTCTCCCTTCAGATGAAGATTCTGAGGACTCTGTTCACTCCGATAGCCAGGAAGAGCCCTTCCAGACCTATGAGGACTCAGATGCAGAGGACTCCATCCCCTCGGCCTCCCCTCCTGAGGATATTTCTTTTGGGGAAGTTCTGCATTCCATGAGGGAACATTTTAAGTGGCAAGGCCAGGAATATTCTGATTCCAGAAAGCGCCTTCGAACCTTCCTTAAAAAGCCCCAACACAGGCCCTTAGCTATACCTCCTGTGCTTGATGTTTTGGATGATCTATACTCTGACTCCAGTGTTACCCCGATACTCTTCCTCCTGCTCCTGCCAAGCCTGACAGATACTATAGGGTCCCAGAAACACATTCTCATTTCTTTAGGGCCCATGCTGTTGATTTAGAAACAATTTCACAGGGAACGAAAGGGGTTTCAGCTACCACCTCCAAAAATCCTTTGCCTTCCAACAGGGAAACTAGGTCATTAGAGAGATGGGGGAAGAAGGTTTACACCTCCACTACTTTATCTATGAGAGCTCTCAATTGTCTCTTTCATATGTTTCAATATCAGGATTACCTGTTAGATGATTTACAGAAAACTTTGGCCTCTCCTGAACCTTTAGATAGGAAGTCTTTACAGGAGGCTGTACATAATTCTCAGAAAGTTAGCAATCACTTTTTTCAGTGTGGATATGATGCATTGGAAGCTTCATGTAGGGCAGCTATGACAGGGGCGGTCATTCGTAGACATGCATGGTTAAAAGAACAACCTCTACCAGATCATGTTAAGGCAAAACTTCTTGATGCACCCTTGGAAAAGAACAAGCTTTTTGGTGCTAATGCTAAAGATGTGTTAAAGTCCATTGAGCAAAAAGCCAAGTCAGTTCAGACAGTCAAAGATTTCCTCCAGGTTCAGCCACCCAGATTCAGCAGGAATTGGCCTTCTAAAAACTGGTCCTTTCCTAATCCTGAAAGATTTCAATGGGGCAAAAACAGGCGTGGCCGAGGAAGAGGACAATACAGAGGTTCCTACAGGGGACGACAATGGCAACCAGCAAACCAAAGAAGTGACACAGGGGTTTCTCCTGCCCCACAGGGACAATCTCAATGACTTTCCTCTACTTCCACTGACCAAGGAGCAAACAGAAGCTCCTTTGGGCAGAAAATTATCTCTGTTTTCAGACAATTGGCACAGATTGACAAAGGACAAATGGATTTTGGACATTATAGACCAAGGTTACAGGTTCCACTTTCATACCTTGCCAAGAAAACAAGGCATGCCAAACCTACCACAAAACCAGAGGGCAGAGGCTATCAAGCAAATTTCTCTGCTTGCTCAGATCAAAGCAATAGAAAAAGTTCCACAACAAGAACAAGGCCAGGGGTTTTATTCAAGACTGTTCCTTGTTCCAAGAAAAGAAACTCAATGGAGACCAATACTGGATTTGTCCGCATTAAACACTTTTCTCATAGTACCAAAGTTCAAAATGCTGACTCTGCAGCAACTCCTTCCCATGCTGGGCAAGGGGTCTTGGCTGATTACTCTGGACCTCAAGGAGGCATACCTGCATGTCCCTATCAGACACAGCTGCAGAAGATACCTCAGATTTCTTGCAGGGCCAGAGCATTATCAATTCTCAGCATTGCCATTTGGCTTATCTACTGCGCCCAGAGTATTCACGAAATGCCTGGCTTCAGTAATTGCTCATTGCAGGCTCCAGGGGATCCAAATTTACCCGTACCTGGACGACTGCCTCATACAAGCGGACAACAAACTAATTTTGACAAAAAACTTGAATTATGTCATACAATTGCTACAGGCTCTGGGATACACAGTCAACTTCCAAAAGTCAAGACTTCAGCCATCCCAGCAAATAACCTTCTTAGGAGCCAAACTAGACACAGCCTCTCAAATGGCTTACCTGACAGAAGACAAGCAAAAGAAGTTAACTCATTATTTCAAAGGTTTGGCAAAGCTCACCCAGATGACTGCAAGGAGATTCCTACAGGCCCTGGGTTACATGGCATCCTGCATTCTACTGGTTCCATTAGCAAGACTACACATGAGAAAGCTTCAACAATGGTACCTAAAAAGCTTATGGTCTCAACACAGCAACAACCTAGAGACAACCATACCGCTCATTCCATGCCTACAAAAGGAATTTCTATGGTGGGCCTCGGTAAGCCAGGCAAACACAGGTATGTCGTTCAAAAAACCTCAGATAACACAGACCATGACCACAGACGCCTCAGACCTAGGATGGGGGGCGCACGTGGAGGGCAGATGTATTCAAGGACAATGGTCTCCAAAGGAAACACATCTGCATATCAACCAAAAAGAAATGCTGGCAGTAATGCATGCCATTGAGGCCTTTCGACGACAACTTCAGCAAGGCCACCTGCTAATACGGACAGACAACACCACTGTGATCTGGTACATAAACAAGCAGGGGGGCACCCATTCTTACCCCCTTTGCAGACTGACAATTAATCTTTGGGAAAAATCACTCAGCCTAAACATACAGTTGCAATCCCAGTTTGTTCCAGGAAAGACAATGTGCTGGCGGACAACCTAAGCAGGAATTTCCTGGACCCCCATGAGTGGAGGTTACATCCAGGAATCTTCATACGACTCACCTCGACATGGGGCAGGCCAGAAGTAGACCTATTTGCCTCCCACCTCAATCATCATCTACAAAAGTTCTGTTCAAGGACATATCATCCACAAGCATGGAAAATAGATGCTCTCTCATTCAACTGGAACTTCCTAAAAATCTATGCATTCCCACCTCTGCCACTGATGACCACAGTATTACTAAAGATCAAAGCAGAGAAGCCCTAGGGGATCCTAATAGCTCCAGACTGGCGAAGACAACACTGGTACCCACTACTACGGAGCATATGTCACAACAAAAAGTGGGCCCTTCCCCAATGGCCCCAACTTTTGACTCAACACAACTTCAAGACAGTACATCCCAACATTCAGACGCTGCAGCTAACAGCTTGGGAGATCCCATGAATAACCTCAATCTATCTCTCTCTAAGGAAGTTCAGCGGATACTAACAGAAGCCCGAAGACCATCCACCAGAAAGGTTTACTCAGCAAAATGGAAGAGATTCAGCATTTGGAATACCAGCAAGGGTCATGATGCATCATTATTGAACATCCCACTCATTCTGGAATATTTGGCAGATATGCTACAGAATGGACTCTCATATTCTTCCATAAAAATACATGTTTCAGCTATTTCAGCTAGATACAACACTGATCCACCTGTGTTTTCACATCCTTTGTTAAGGCAATTCCTTAGGGGAATCAAGAATATAAAGCCACCAAGAAAGGCTCCAGTACCAGCTTGGGACCTCAACTTTGTCCTAGAAAAACTGACTCTACCCCTTTGAGCCAGCAGCTTCTGTGGACTTACAATTTCTCTCATGGAAGACAGCTTTCCTGTTGGCAATTACCTCAGCAAGAAGGGTTTCGGAATTACAGGCCCTAATGGCAATACCACCGTTCATAACCTTTCACAGAGACAGGGTCTCCTTACGAACCAACCCTACCTTTCTGCAAAAAGTGGTATCTAGGGTTTCTTTAAATCAAGCAATTCACCTGCCTACTTTCTTTCCCAATCCTGAGAACAAAGGGGAAAGACTGTTGCATACCTTGGACATTCACAGACAACTTTGCTACTACCTGGACATAACCAAGACCAGTAGGAAGTCTGATCAGCTTTTTGTAGCTTACGCCCCTGGAGTACAAGGAAAAGCAATTTCCAAACGGACTATTTCAAAATGGATTGGGCATTGCATCAGATTCTGTTATTCCTTCCATGGAAAGAGTGTACCAGCCAATGTCAGACCACACTCCACCAGAGCTACAGCCACCTCTACAGCATTCTTAAGAGGGGTGCCTACAAAAGACATTCTAGAAGCTGCTACATGGAGCTCCGTGCATACATTCTCCAAACACTACAACCTCCCTTTATATTCCAGATCCAGAGCAGGCTTTGCTTCGGCAGTCCTGCAGGGATTGATAGCTACACCATCCTTTTCTTAGAGCATACCACCTCCCCCAGCTAAGCTATGGTATTTAACCCATATGTTATGACTGCAGTTGCATTCTTGAAGGACATAGTACAGTTTTGTAACTACCATAAATGTAGATGTCCGATAGATATGCAACTGCAGTCGGGTTTTCCCTCCCTCCTTCCCCTCTATGCCTTGGGTCCACTCCTATCCCTATTATCCTTAGCTGGGGATATCTGTTATGGTGTATCTGTTTATTGCTTATTTATTGTCTGGAAACCTATTTTTGTCTTCCAATTTGATTACAGCCTTCATTGGAGGGCACCTGGCATCTGGGGCAAGAAACACTGAAGAAGATGGAGTCGGCTGATGCTTATATACTCCAGCCGCTCTGACATTGGAGAGAAATGCGACATCAGCCGACATCGGACCCAGACTTTGGAATCCGGCCGACCGAGGGCTGCCTGAGGCAGGACAACCCATATGTTATGACTGCAGTTGCATTATCGGACATCTACATTTATGGTAGGTACAAAACTGTACTTTTGTTATCCCCACTGTGCATACCTCTCAACCTCTTTGAGCAAGATGTTCGGACAAAAGCCATAAGTGAGACAAAGGCCCAAAAATAGGGACAATTTTTAAATATTGCTCTTACAGACTTAGAAAGTTGATAGAATAACAGGTTTTGGATTAGAATGAATTTTCTGAAGGGTATGAAGTGTGAAACTCAAATGTCTCAACGGACCAAAAATATGAAGCAAAAATCTGGACATACTGCGAAAATCTATTCTATACAGTTGAGAGGTATGCTGCTGTGGCCCCAAATGTGTTCCAAGCTCACATCATTCTCAGTTTGTATCTTCGGGCCTTACAGAGTCCAGACGTGGCCCACTGCTTATCTCTGCACTGCAACTGCAGAATTGAGCACAGCTGTACATAGGAACCCAAAAGTCACCTTAATATCATATCCTCAAGTCTTTCTAAGCAGCTGCAGTCCACTGAACTAAACTGATTGCAGAAGTTTGTAAAATGCTGCAACTACAAACCAGCACATAAAACTACAAACTTTTACCTCAGGAGATTTTGTTTGATGCTTAAATGTTTACTTGGCAGGGTAGTCATTGGTAATTTTTACCCAACAAATCAGAAAATAGAAGCAGTATTAGAAGAGGATGTGACGATCCAATCTGAGACTCACACACTAATTACTAAGTACTGAAGTCTTATTCTCATACAAAGTAGCTAAAATGCTTTAACACAATGTACTACTGTATGACACCATCTGAAAGCAACTGAAAGGCCACCACAGATAAGCAGATAAAACTTGTCTAGTCTAGTAGGAAATGAAAAAAATTAATAAATTAGATGCTCTTAGTCCAAACGTAATAAAATAAAATTAGGCAGAATTTGTCCTAGGCAGCCACACTGCCTGCATTTTGAACAAAGCAAAAGTTTCTTGACACCTTCCGTTCATTTACGTTTTTGAGCACTTTGTGACAGACTGTTTCTTGTTGATTAATTACAGTTGGGTACATTAATGGCTAAACTTTGTAGAGAAAAGTACAAGGTTAGCTGTCTTTGTGAGTCATTTTAAGCCCAGCCAATTTTTCTCAAAGGTGAGAATCAAACTTTGTGCTTGTGCGGTAAACACTTTAACCAGTACGCCAACCCCAAACCCCTGCCGAATAGAGGGCATTTTGTAATTGGTGTAGGTTTTCATGAATGGGCTGTCACTTTGGTGGCATTGTAGTTTAGTTTTGATGTCATTTTTAATTTTTTTGTACTTATTTTTGTATTGTACTGTTTCAGTAAGGTTTGTGGTGGAATCTGTTAATTTTATATTTAATAATGCATTTTAATTTAATTTTAGCTAGTTTAGATAGAGTAAGATCCAGTTTGTTGGTAATGCATTTTTTCCAACTAGCTAGCTATGTTTTATTTATTTTGCTTTTGTTTACCGGAGTTGTCTTGACTGGATTTAAGAGACCTGAGCATACAAGTTCTTTCTTTTTTTCTTTATTTTAAAACTGTTTTTTTGTATTTCATAAGAATCATTTGCATTTCTATTGATAAGATTAAAGTGAATGTATATGGCTTATTTTGTGTTTCGTTTTTATCCTGTTTATGGTAATATAAATGTAGATTTTGCTTTGTGTTTGTTTTTCATTGGTTATGTTTTTTAAGAGATGTATGTCTTTGTTTTATATAATTTTACTTAAGATTTGAGTGAGTAGTATTAGTATGGTGGTTTTAGCAGAAGTTTTGCTTTGATAATGTGCCAAGGGTATAAGTACATTTTGGTTGATATGCCAAACGTTTGATAAAATCCTAATGTCTTGCCAAAGTGAACCAGACACAATATCACACACTAGCTGCAGTCCAGCGTTACTTTCATTCACTGCCGAATGCGTAGTCTTTCTACAGTATTTTTGTGGCAGCTCAATAACAGATAACTCCTGAACTGCAGTCAGTGTGTATTTTAGGATAGTCGCATTATCTTTACTGGGCAGTACTGAGTAAACAGTTCATACATGTATGACATAACATCCATCAGGAAGCAGCAATGTCACAGCAGGTTTTCCAGCACCATGTTTGTTACTTGTAAGGATTTTCTCATCAGCTTCTCGTCTTTCTGCATGTTTGCACAAATTGCATCTAGCCCTATGCAGCTTCCCTTCATCTGCTGACCCTTTTCCCAACAGTCCAGCACACTTTTAAAAGCATTTACACTCCACACTATTTCACATTTTTTTCAGCATATGTCAGGGACCCATCAATCCTGTCTGAGGGTTAATATTTTGCATTGTTTATCTTTATTCTCCCATTATTCCATTTGACATTCCTGCCACCACCTTCTGTGTATGAATCTTCTTTCTCTGTATGTCGCCATCCTGTCCCATATGATCAAGTTTCTTCCTGTTTCTTACTCATCCTTTGTGCTTATATCAAGTTTTATTTGATAAAAAATGTGTATCAAAAGATAATTCATACGTTGTCTGTAAAGTGAAAGGATACTTTTGATAGTTTTGGACAAGGAAGATGCTTACTACACATTTCAGTTAGTGCATTCAAGCTATAGAATGTTTCTTGGATGCAAATTGGAGCACATCTGCTTCCTGTGTTGCTGTTTTGCTTTTGGCTTTTCCACAGCTCCCTGAGTTTTTACAGAGTGCATGACCTTAGCAGCAGCCTGTCTGGAAACCAAAAAAAAATGTTTATCTACACTGTCTGGACCAGTTCATTCTGGTAGGACAGTCAAGGTTAGCCGTTGAAAAAGCTAGGAGGTAGAATTTAGAGTAGATTGAAGGTTTTACATAGGGTCTTATAAAAAGAAAGAACTATTGTAAGATCTTCAGAAAGCATTTCTGATCCTTTCTCGCACTTTGTATAATCTTAAATCTACTAAAATCTCTTCTAATGTCTTCCCGTTTAATGCAGTTTATTGAAATGATGTTTTTTTTCTTATTTCCTTCACTATTGCAAGTCCAGCTTCTTGTGTCCCATCTGCACTGGGGTCTACCTGCTGACTCCTCACTTCCCAGGACTTTATCTGGTACTTCTGAGGGCAGCCATGAATCCTTGGTTTTTAGGGGGGCTCAGCACATTGATGCATCCATCCAGGGGAGATTTTTCTTGTATGACTTATCTCCCCCTGCCTTGTGGTAATGTGGCACGGTCTGGGTGGACATGCAGTGTGAATGAGCAGTGTATTGTCCCATCTCTGCAGCAGTTCAGACAGACACATTTTTCACCCAGCAACCACACCTGTTCTAATGACATTCCTGACCTCCACCAAGGATTGTTGAAAAGAGATGCCTACAGAGGGAATGCTTCCTTTTCATCCACATCAGGGACTTCAGTGATCTTATCTACTACCTTAGTTTCCGTATTGTGGCAGATGAGGTGAACAGTGCTGTTGTAATATTCTTGGATAATGCTGTCTGATATAATGTATACCTGTTGGCACTCCATTGTCTGAAATCTACAGAGTAGAATTCTTCAGCTTGCTCTGGTTTCTGTTCCGGTTTCTGTTCCGCACCAGCTGTTTTTATCAGTGTGCTAGCTGCTATGATGTAGGCCTTGCAAGATGTGGTACGTTATGTAGTGTTCATCATAATGATAATTGCTTTATTGGTAATCCTTTTGTTGAATATGGATGTCTAGCCTTCCTAACTGACTTCCAGAGCTTTCTCAGATGTCCTCACAGTTTAGCTAATGCCAGTGTGTATGGCATATAAGGAGGACATTTTTCAGTTATTTTTGTAGCAAGAGCCATATGAAGGGCATGGTGCCCTGGGTGATAATTTTTTTCTAAGTTGCATACACTGAAAAAGTTAACTGTGACAGTCTACAAAGTGTCATTAAAATTGATTGCATTTGTGATCACTTTTGATGACAGGTTAAATGATCAAACAGTTCTTTACTTTCAAAAGTAACCGTGGTTATTTGGTTGCTACATAATAATAGAAACCTAATAACTTGTTCCCTTAAAAAAAGTTTGATAGTTTACAGGCTGTCAGTAAGCAATCACATTGTAGACGGTGGGCACCAAATTGATGTGTCAAGGTACCAAACTGCCTTGCTACAAATCTAAGTCATTAGATGGCTGTCTGTCATGTCTCTTCCAGGTGACTTTTAGAGAACAACAAGTATCTAGTTTAGGAACCCTTTTGTTGCTTATTTATGAGCTTTGTTACATTTATTACCAGTTTTGACTGGTTTTGCTGATATGGATGATATTTCGACTTGGAAACCGGCATTGCTAAAGTTTCTGAGGTTCATGATATTCTTGGAAAAACATTCAAATAAGTGTGCTTATAGAAGGCAAGTTCTTTCTAAAGAATTTCATATGCAGTCTCTCTTGCCTTGAGGAGAACACAAATAGTCTTCCTGTGAGGCCCATGAGATATTTAAGGAAAAGATTTTAGCCAATAGAGGCTGGAATTTTAGGGCCTATTTAGATCAGGAAAAGAAGATAAGATGCCTTGGTACAGGTCAACAATCAGCCTGACAAGTCTTCTAACTCTGATTTATAGCAAAGGAAGACTCATAAAATGGAGTGGCCACAGAAACGTTTATGTAAAAGAAACTGTGGGCAGGGAGTGTGAAGAGGGTGAGACCCCATCAATGACTCTAGTTAATGTTTGTCTTTTGGCTTTTCCCGGTAAGGTGTCACCACAGCGGAACTCCGGCTAATGATTGGCAGTAGTTTTTATGAAACGCCGAAGTGCCAGCTCGAAGCTCAACCTTCAACGAAGACACGCCCATTTACGCAAGCATGTCTTTCGAGCGCTACCCAACCACGGGGAGGACATGCAGACTCCACACAGAAGGCACTCCCAAACCCAGCCGAGAATCAAACGGGAGAACCTCTTGCTGTGAGGTAACTCTACCGCCGTACCACCGCAACATATCAATGACTCTAGTTAATACAGATCAATAAATCAAAGACAAAGTTATGATATATTAAAGGAAAAATCCAACTTAGAACTCAAAAAACATATTTTTTCAGTGTGTCTTTATTTTCAGAGCTATTTTAATGCCTCAAAATCACTCCAAGTGCTTATTTTACAATTTTAATACGTTTCCCTCAAAATGGTTGATGATGGGGCCTGCCTTGATAACGTGATCTTGTTTTCTTACTTTCATTCCTTCTTCCCAGAATACATTTCAAGTCCTCTCTATATTATTCATGCTAGACATAAGGAAGTGGTGTTGTTTTCTTATGCCATTGATATAGAATGACAGGACTGTGAAGCACTGTCATCTAAACACACCTTCTGAAACAGAGCTACTTCTATGTTTCCCCTGACTGAACCTCATTTGTATGTCTGTCAGAGCTTGTTCTATGCTATAAATAGCATTTAGCTACTTCAGCAAAAGAAAGTAGGTAAATAGGCATTTGTAATGGGATTTTTTTTATAGTTCTAAAAGAATTGACAGCCCTTCCCCCACACACTCATGCTGAGGTGTGAAAGCTGTCACTGCAGTGAATGATCCCTGCTGTACATTTACAAGTGACATATGTCGTAAGATAGTAAGACTCCAAACTAAAGTCTGTCTGCTACTTCCTAATACCTTCAATGGGAAGTTTTTTTCTCTCTCATGAATGATGCAGAATTAAAATGTGCTTTACTAGTTCCTTAATTATTTTTGTCATGTTCTCCTCCTTTTATATTTCATATTTATTTATACTCTGGCAACCAGGAAAGTGAACAGGTCCTAGGACCTTTTTCAACCATGCCTTAACATTTTCTGTTCCTTGAGGTGTTGTAAGTGAACCAGCCCCTCCCCCTTCTGTTAAGCAGTTTCACTCCCCTAAGCTCCTCTCCCTTCTGGCCAGAGAGGTCTTTTAAATTTTGTTTAACTTTTTGAAAACAAATACGTTTTTTTTATCGGGTTGCATTCCTTGCTGGACATTTGATTTCATGTTTGAAGTATGATTGACAGTTTATACTTATCGGTTTTCTCATTTCTGATGAAGTGCTTACAATTAAAGATTGAAAATGCTCAAATAAACTTGCTCTGCATGCTTCTTTCGCCTGGCTAATTTGTTATGAATTTCTAATAATTCTTTAGTTACTTCTTCTGTGTGCAATGTTTTTACACACACACACACACACACACACATATATATATATATAGTGTGTGTGCGTTTGTGTATATGTGTATAAAGTACATGTGTACAAAAACGTGTGTCTTACGAAGAACTAGATTATATGCCTGTGTGTGTACTTCATGTTCTTTCAACAAAAACAAATCAAAGTGTAAATTGTATGTAACTGTATGTGTGTCTACACATACACACACACATATATATATATATATATATATATATATATATATATATATATATATATATAAAATATATAAAATGTGTGTATTTGAGTATAAAAATGCATGCATCATGTAGAATGCTATATGTGGGATGCAGTAAGTAATGTCTTTTGGCTTTTCCCGGTTAGGGATCACCACAGCAGAACTCCAGTCTGCTAATGATTGGCAGTGGATTTTTACAGTGCCGAGTTGCCAGCCCGACGCCAACACAAGGCGCTCCAGCCGAGAGTTGAACGGGAGAACCTCTTGCTGTGAGGCGACAACGCAAACTGCTGCACCACCGCGGCCTACTATATGTGGGATGCAATACTGTGTTTAAATGCATGTCTGGCTGTGTGTGTGTGTGCATTTAAACACAGTTAAGTACTTCTGATTTCCTTTTCTTAATGAATTTAATGCAAAAGTACATAGTAAATGTATGTTAAAGTAAATTCAGCTGTATGTTTTGGTTGCCATCAATGGTCATCTTTCCTTTTGTGGACTGCAAATACTGATGCACTCTAACCATGTAAAGACTGACTCAGTCAGTGGAAATCTTTTACCATGGATCTGCGTGTACCAGATATGCATCCCCCTCTGGAAGGATGTCACAAAGCATAAAAGACCTTTTTATTAACAGTATCAGTACGCCTAGTTGTTAGGGTTGCCACCTGTCTCTCTTTTTGCAGCTCTGTCCTGTGTGTGTTGGGGGTGGGGGCTGGGAACTTGAAAATGGTAAAGGTGGTGGGTCTTTACAAGCAAAAATATTTTCTGACTTTTCCCTAAATGTCACAAAAATCTTCGATCTTACATTTAAGTTATCTTACATACAAACTATTATAAATTTTATTTATTTTACATTTGTTGACAGGGATAGTCCAATTGGATACATGTTCATTTTCATCGGAGGCCCGGGGAGAAAAGCGCCAAGATAATAATACACATTGAACATTTAGTAAATGCTAGTTTCAAGCAGGATTACAGTCATAAGCAATACCAGCATTTAGCACATATAGTACTAACTCTTTATAAAACACTTTGCAAAACATAACATTATTTGCAAAGTTAAACATACATAACATTACATTCAGGTTTAAGACACACTGAGCAGCAATTGACCCTTCCTGAAATAGAGTGGTAGAAAAAAGTTAGAAGTAGTTGAAGGTAAGGCACCTAAGAAATAGAGAGGTCACTAGTCGGGGTTAGTGCAAGGACATAACCAATGAGTTTTGAAGTATTTCTTGAGTTTGTTTTTGAATTGAGTTAGTGAGGGTTCTAGGGTCAAGTCAGCTGGGAGTCTGTTCCATATTTTTCCAAGAGAGTTGGCAAACAGTCTCCCCAGCTGAGCAGTTGGATTTGTATGTTTGAACTAGGAGTCTAGTGAATGATCGCAGTGGCTGAGTGCTGGTGTAGGGGCTGATAATATTTTTTAGTGCAGGTTTTTGGTTGTTAAAGGATTTTATTTGCCACTGTTAGCTAGTTGAACTGCAGTAGGCTTGGCAGTTCAAGCCATCCTAGGCGATTTAGGTTGTGACAGTGGTGTGTCCGGTAGGCTGTGCCAGTAGCAAATCTGGCAATGCGGTTATAGCAGGATGATAGTTTATTAAGATCTGTTTTGCTTAAGTTGGAAAATAGAGGTGAGGCATAGAGAAGAGTTGATAGCAGATGGGAACGGGCAATTGCAGTTCTAGCAAGTGGGGTAAGTAAAGGTTTGATTCTGTAAAGAGAGCCAAGTTTTTAATTAATGGTTTTGATAGTTTGATTGATATGCGCATCAAACTTCAGGTTATCAACTATGACACCCAGTAGTTTAGTTTGGACTTCTGGGGAAATGATAGTGCCATTGTTAGCAGTTATGTTGAAGGATGGCAGGGGGGTCCTGCATGTGGGGGAGAAGAGGAGCAACTTAGTTTTGTTGGGGGTTTAGGATTAGATGTTGATTGGAGAGCCATTTTTCCACTGTATTGAAGGTATTTTGGGTTAATGTGAATGAAGTAGCTGGTGAGGTGTCAGAACAAATCAAGGTGGAGTCATCCGCATATTGAATGCAGGTAGCATCTGGGATGACTGAATGAAGGTTGTTGATAAAGATGGAGAAAAGAAGGGGTCCTAGTATCGAGCTCTGGGGGACTCCTAATGTGATGGGTAGGTGAGATGATAGCTTGTCCTGCCATAGGACTGCCTGTTGCCTGCCCAGCAGGTAGGATTGAAACCATTGGAGTGCGTGGTTGTTTAAGGAGAAAGCCTTCAAGGTATTTATAAGCAATTTGTGTGAAGCAAGCCTGAGCAAAGTGAGGGCAAGCAGAGCAGGGATGAACCAATGCTGGGAAAAGAGAAGGCAGTAGGAGTTGTTAGAGGAATACCTTGATTGACTCAAGACACCACACCAGAGGTAAGTTGAATGTAAGGGCCTAAAATTTGCACTCAGGACTGTAATGTTACTTGCACTCAGCACTTTAATTTTACGACAGACCAACAGTATACAATTTTGAGGATTATTAAGGGTTTCTTGTTCAAATGTCAGACAAGTAAGTAAAACTTTCAACAGGAATCTATGTCTGAGTGTTAAAAAGCCAGAAAGTTACAAATTATACCTGTAAAAATTAGGGTCAGAGACAAATGTATGAGTCAGTGTACTTTAGTTACAGGGGAGGGCGGCAAACAGTAGAAAAGAGCCTTATGGCTGACCAAAATGGAGACTTGCTTAATTACATAACACTGTAAGAGAAAGCTTAACAAATGCTTTTATATGTGTAACCTACTCTGATTAATTGCTGGGAGAAACAGTTTTTGTTGTGTTTTCCAATTGCAATCCTGTAGACACCGTTATTCAGGAGCTGCAGTATGTTAGTGTAGGTAAATGTGAAGTTCAATCTGATTAATTGATGGGAGAAACTGTTTTTGTTGTGTTTTCCAATTGCGAACATTTAAAGCTTAGAGTTTTAATACTGTTTTGCTGCTTATGTAAATTTGTCAGAAGAGTTGACAATTGCCTTTAAATCCCTGCCTGATCTAACTGCTTTGTTTTGCTATGAAAGTGAACTGTTAATTTCTTCTCCTCTCTACAGTAAAAACAGTGGAAAACAGTTCCACAGCTTTCTGTCCTTTTTTTTTTAATATCAGCTGCAGTCTTCCTGACATTAGCAGGATTAATTGCCCATCTAAGATTGACAGCAGTACCTGACAGGGTAAACTACAGATTTAACTGTTTCTGTGATATGTCATGGCAGGTGGAGACGAATTCCTCTGCAATGTATGTGGGGAGTTCAGCTTAAAAAGTAGGTGGGCTTTTCTTTCCTTTTAATTACGAAAATAAAATTGCCAAAGATTCCAAAGACAACCACAAGGCAGTCTATAGTTATGTCAAGAATCTAAATGGCAATGCTCAGATCTGCTCTGAGTTACAACAGAATGGCATTAAATATACTGATCCCAAGGATATTGCCAATATCCTGGCAGATCGATTTAGTACCAACTTCACCCCACTCTCACCCCCTAAAGGGCCCATCTCAATACCAAAAGACTGCCAAATTCCGATAATCACGGCCACACAGGTAGAAACCGCACTCTCCAAAGCTAAGAATACAGCATCCATGGGACCAGATGACATCCCAGACTGTGTACTACATGAACTACAAAATGAACTGGCACCTCACCTAAGTGTGAGGTTTAATCATAGCCTCACCTCAGGCTTCGTGCCCACTGAGTGGCGCACAGCTACAGTTATCTCGCTCCACAAGGGAGGATCCACCTTGGATCCCAGGAACTACCATCCCATCAGTCTGACAAGCCTGATTTGCAAGGGCATGGAACGCATTATCATGGAACTTATAAACAAAGACATTGGCAACCTTCAAACACTAGACCCCACCGATGGGTTGCTAACTGGCTTACTGACAGAACCCAGACAGTAAAAGTAGCTGAATCCAAATCCAGCTCCAGACAAGTGACAAGTGGAGTACCTCAGCGTTCAGTCCTGGGACCACTCTTGTTTGGCATCTACTTCTCTGAAGTACAGGTCAACACTAAGGGACTCTGGCTAACAAAGTTTGCAGATGACTGCAAACTGGGAGCCGTTATTGAATCCCCAAATGGTGTGGATATTCTACAAAAGGGCCTTACAGAAACAGATGCCTGGTGCCAGGGCCATGGGCTCAAGCTTAATGCCAAGAAATGTATAGTTATCCCCTTTGGAAAAAAACATGTACCCATGAATTACCACATAGGTGGCAGGACACTAAACATCGAAAGTGTGATGAGAGACTTGGGGACACAGGTGGACAGTGGTCTCACTTTCGACAACCGCATTGTCACAACAGTCAGGAAATCCTTCTATGTGGCACACCTCATCACTAAGGGCTTTTCATCCAGAAAAAAAGGAGGTCATTGTGCCACTGTACTCATCCCTCATTAGTCCCATTATAGAGTATCATGCCAGGTTTGGTATGTACCTCACAAGACATCTGCAACAGCTTGAAAGGCCACAGAAATACCTCACTAAAAGAATCACAGGCCTAAAGCAGATGCCATATACTGACCGTCTAAAAAAACTCCAGCTATACTCTGTGGCATATCGTGTACTCAGAGGCGATCTCTGCTTAACATACAAGGCCAAGTCAAACCCTGAGCTGTTGGACATGCTCCACTTAAAGAAATCCCAATCCCTCAGAGCCACACGCTCCAGGGATCTAAACCTTATCACAATGAACAAAACATGCTGGAAGGATAGGTTCCTGACCCAGAGACTTCCCATACTCTGGAATAGACTGCCCATACATGTCAAGCAGAGCACCTCATTGGCCCTCTTCAAAAGGAACCTTGATGATTGGATGGGAGATAGGAAATTCACCCCGGGGATCTTGTCAGTCGCCCTGCTAGACAGGGGCTTGGAGAAGTAAATATTGTGGGAAGAAATATCCAGGGAATTGTTATGGCTAGGCTTGCATAGGCCCTAGGGCCGATAGCCTAGTACCAACCTATGACTCCAATGCAAGGAAATAAAAGTTTTGAAAAGTACAAGCAGGTTTCTGGTACCTACACAATGCTGGAACCATATTGCAGGAGAAAAGAAACCTAAAGATCGGTGAGTTAAACTGTAGGAGAGGGTTTCTGGTACCTACACAATGCTGGAACCATGTTGCAGGAGAAAAGAAACCTAAAGATCGGTGAGTTAAACTGTAGGAGAGGGCAGAGTTTTCCCATTAAACAGTAGAAAGATAGTCAAAACAACAACCTTTGAGTAATGTGTGACACAGCTGAGTAAAGCAAAAACATATGTGAAATGTCTGTACAAGCATCTGAGATAGAAAATAAAGAAGGGGAGGGAGAAAGGGATGTTGGAGGGTGGGAAAGTGAGTGAAGTCTAAAGGAACGAAATCCTTCAGAAAAGCAGAGTAGAATTAGTACAGTAGTAGAATTGTGACAGCTCCACATGAGCATGATGTTATAATCAGGTAGTCTGATAACCAGTGATTTTATTGATGACATCCCAGAGGATCTTTTAATAATTTCTACACAAGAGTTTACTGATGTGCCTCCCACACAGGCAGTAAGCCTTAATGGATGAAGTTCATTGATTTGTACCTCCTGTAACACTCTGTTTGGCATTTGTAGCAAATTTACATAGGAGTATCTAGTCGGTAAAGGGTCAGTGCCCATCTCTTGCATCCCTATTTATTGTGCATGAATAGAAAATGATTCTCTACTCTCATAGTCATCTGGTATGACCCTGTAGGCAGAGGATTGGGCCTGCTCCTTCCAAATTTCATCCTTTATGGGATATGACATGAAAGGCCAAAAGACTTTTCTTCAGACTCCACACCAGAGGATATGTTCTTTAGCAATACATTAAATTTAATGAAGGAGCAGTTTGTAAGAGGAGGAACTGAGGAGATCTCTGAATCCAAAGTGAGATGCTTGTTTTAGTGGCATGGAGGAGCCCAATCTTCTGGCAGTGATACCTGTCATACCTGCCTTTGAGGATGATTTTGCATCTATATTCTTAAACCCTGACTTTCAACTGCCTATCCCAAACAATAGATCATTACCCTCAACTGGATTTGTCTTTCCAGGGCATATTTCCAGCTTGTTTCTTATTTAATGAAACAACCACATAGTTTATAGCAAATATTACATGGCTGCATTCATGAGATGAAACCAGAGTTAAGAGGGTATGATATAAGCACTGGAAAGTTTTTATTATAAGTTACTGCATGCTAAAAACTGAATACAGGTATGTTCTTTAATGTTTGGATGTTTTGGGGCAAAGTAGGAGAATTCATGGGATAGGTTTGGTTAATGTACTCTTTGTAATTTTAGAGAATTTGTGAAAAGGTGGGGTTTCTCTAAAAGTGCAAAGTACATGGAGGGTTATTTCACAGTGGCATAGTCCATGTATTTTGTTACAGAAGAATTTGTTTCTAACGAAGCATGAAAAAAATGTTTTTTATGTATTAAAATCGGAGAGAAGGATTGAATTCTAAATAAATTTACTTAATACATTTTGTTTGTATATGTAAAGGATATGTTTGATATACATACATTTTACCTTCATATTTTGCTTTATTTTAACTATTTTTTTAAATTTGTTAAAAAAAAATTAGTTTTAAATTAAAATAAAAAATATGATTTTCCGTACTTGGATGGAAACTGTAACATGCAGTTGCTACCATTTCTGGTAGACTGAGTCTCAGACTCATGAAAGTCTTAAGAGGAGTTAATCAGAAGATTGATCAGTTGTTTCTGTAGAAGGAATTCCTGTGTTGGTAGACGCAAGTTCTTTTTTCTCTTGTTTTTTTTTTTGTTTTTTTTTTTATGTGCTGCACATGGTCTTTTCCTGCAAGCTTTACCAGTCCTTACTGAGGATGCTATGTTCTTAGCTTCCTGAAAACATTTCCTTTTTTTTTTGTCTTTTTTTTTTTTTTTGTTTGTTTTGTGTGTGTATTTTTAAAGCTTTATCCCTTATGGGTGAAAGCAAGTTTTGTTGGCTGTTTGTAATCTAGGGCGTAAAACAAGATATTTTTGTAGGGTCTCATTCACATAAGCAGAGCATATAATGGCTGTTGTGCAGTAAGAGGATTCCCCTTTTCCATTAACTTATTACATCTTGCTA
Source organism: Protopterus annectens (assembly GCF_019279795.1). NCBI lineage: Eukaryota > Metazoa > Chordata > Ceratodontiformes > Protopteridae > Protopterus > Protopterus annectens. The sequence goes on along the minus strand of NC_056739.1, from coordinate 911,293,745 downwards.
CATTTTGTTAGTGACAGACATTAAACTGATTTGTGTAGTACTTCATGGCTCTTTCCGTTCATTGCTGCCATAGACCAGGAAACATAAGAGGTTCTAACGCTAGCTCCCTGTCTTGGTGTATTAATACTGTTAAAGAGAAGATTGAGCAGTCATACCATCAGTCCATTTAGGTATTACTTCAAGGCTTACTAAGATCTAAGTTAGTGACCACACTCTAATTTCTTGGTTGGAACAGGTTTTAGTGTTAGAAATTGTAGGCATTCAGTGATGGAAGTTCTCATAGTGAATAGCTAGTCTTTACATGAATCATAACACTGTCTTGTCACTTTCTGTTCAGCAGTAGTATACATGGTGTTTTGAGCAGGTATATTGCTTGCAGTAATGGTTAAGATTCTCTAGAATTGACCTATGCTTTTCATTTGAAATTTAATTACTGGATTTTGGACGTTATTATTTGGCATATTTGAACTCAATTTGTTTTCCTTTTTGTTTTCTGAAGGTGTTGCTGCTTCTTTAAAAGGAAGAGAAAGAAGAATACTCAGAGGCACAAATGAGGGAGAAAACCATGTTTGTCTCATTCTGCACTCAACTGCTGCCCTCCCCCACAAAGGGAAGAGTTTTTGGTTTGGGGAGGGGGAATGAAGAGATACAGATAACCCATCAGTGGAGATGGCTGTGAACTGATTTACCACTTTCAGAAAAGCCTGAATCTTCTGCTGGGCAAAGGACTCGGAACTTCTCAGGCTAACTTTGCACTTCCAAATGACATTGTCGGGTTTTACTTTCTCTCTTTCTTCCTTCCCTTGTTAAAAGCAGACGCTACCAGCTGGTAACTTAAGGATGCAGTTAATATTAAGACTACTAGCTGCTTGGTGAGCTGTTGCACACTGACTGGAAATCTACTCTGCCTGGATTAGGATACAGGGAATATGATATGTTGGGTTAAGACAGAGGGTTTTTGTTGGGGTGGGTATTTTAAAACTACTGTCAGCTCCTCATGGTGTTGCCAAGTGAGCCAAACTGACATAGCAACCTCATAATGGGGCACAGAAACACAAACTTATTTTTTTTCTCAGAATCGTGATTTTACTTAATAATAGTGTACAACTATAAGGAACTTTCTGTCTACACTTCCGCTTTTTGTTTTGTTTCAGTGGATCATATTCTCAGGCTTTGCTCCAGTAAGTGAATTATTATTATTTTTTTGTCTGGAACAAATCAGTTTTCCCCCATTATGTACTCTGCCCAATCATATAAATAATATACATTGTGAGTAAAGTAATATGCAGCAGGTAGAATACACAAAAGGAAAGTGTATATCTTTTATTCTGTACCTCTAAAAATTTTTAGAAAGGCGGAGCACAGTGGGAACTTGATTATGATTTTTGGTAAAGTGGTGCCTGGAATACTATATTTATTACTGGAAATGATCTTCATGTACCAGGGAGGATACTACAGCAAGCTGTCATGTTCGGTGAAACAATAAATCCTCTGTCTTATTTTCATATTTATGTGAAGAAGGGGTTGTTTAGACAGCTATGTTGTAATAAACAAGTGCATGAAAGTGAAACCAGGTCTGTACTGGGGCTGACTGAAATTTCCCCTGAAGACAAAAAAAGTATTTCTGTATTCTCCCTTTATGACGAAATATTTTGGTGCAAGACCCCACTCCACTTTTCAGAAACTCCTAATACCTTTTGCTGCAGTGTTATTGAGCAACCATTACGGTCTCGCTGATTAGGTAAAGAGCTAGCCGTCTTTTCTGAGAGATGTTACCTAATCATGAAGATAGAATCTTTCTTAGAATTATTTTGGTTCATTATTAAAGGCCAACTTTATTTGTACTAAACAAAAATATGGTCCTAACCTTGAGTACTTTGGATCCTGGGTAATAAGGTTTGTTATATGGAATTTCGTGTCAGTTTTAATGGCAGTTAGCCAAGTATTACAGAACCGATAAAGAAAGAATTTATATAATTCGTAAGATATGTAGCTGTGGATGGTTGTCATTAGGTAAACACTGATGCCTGGAGTAAGCAAGAAGGTGGAAGAGTGCATTAATTAGATGAAATCAAACAAAAAGTCAATGAGGCAAGAGAAAAAATATATTAAGAACTTTTAATAAAACAGACAGTTAAGTGCTTTTGCAACACAGTTACTTCATCAGATCTAACACTATATTTAAAGCAATTAGTTTATATTACTAAAGTCAATTAAAAACAGCCAATCATCTTCTCAGTCCTCTAGATCTAAGGATGGTTTTAAAGGGACATTACCAGTAAGCCCACTGCTCCCATTTGCAGCAAGCTGGAAAATCCATTTAATTTCTAAGCACTCTGCACAAGTGCACAAGTTTAGCGTCACCCCCTGTAACAGAAGCTCTGTATTTTTCTAACGTCATAAATTTAAAGCTATGCAAGTCCCCTTCTTTAATGATGTGTTTAGCTAATGCATTTCTGGAATCACCCTTATTAATAGCATATGCATGCTCTGTCATACAATCCCTGAAGCATCTGTTAGTTTTTCCAACATAATAAGAATCACAGTTTTCACAGACAGCTATGTAAACTAAATCTTTTGAGTTACAGTCCACATATTCTTCAAAAACAAACACATGTCCACTCAAAGGGTGAACAAAGCAATTGTCTGTCCTACTGTAGCTACATATATTACAAGCACTACATGGATATGTCCCAACTCTTTTAAATCTCAGGGCATCTGTGTATGCATTGCTAGAAGTTATCGGTCTGTAACAAAGCATCCTTCTCAATGAAGAATCATTTTCAAAAATGAACCTAGGTTCAGAATCTAAAACCTCTCTATGTTTAGGATCGGACAACAAAATCTTCCAGTGTTTCTTAATAATTTTACAGACTGAAGTGACATCACTCGAATATGTTAGGGACATCCTTAGGTGGTTGTCATGTGTATTCTTAGCACTAATGCATGCATCATTAACATTAAAGTAAGGTTTAACCCTTCCCTGCCTGCATAATAAAACCTCATTCTGCACCTGTACTGTATCCAAATCCGAATAACCACGTTGTTTGTATTGATCCGCTAGGGCATCACACGAGGCATGCATATCACTATCTCTAGTATGCAGTCTAGCAACTGTAAAAAAACTGACCCTTCATAACATGTGTCTTTAGTTTCTTGGAGTGCATGCTATGGGCATGTAGTTTATTATTAACTTTACATGTTTTTTTTTTTTTAAATAAAAGGGTATCTAACCTGCTCCCACTCCTTAAAACACATACATCTAGAAAATCAATAGATGAATCAGAGCTACTATAAGTCAAATTAAGGAAACCTGTAGTAGATCGTAAATATTCAATAAATAAAGTAAGTTCATCAGCAGTACCAGCCCAAAGAAAAAATACATCATCCACAAATAGACTATAGTTAAGAATCCTCTCAGGGAACAAGTTGCATGAATTAAAAACATATACAGGGCTTCCCACTGAATGAGCACCATGTTTGCATAACTATTTGCACACATGGTGCCCATAGCACCACCCACTTGTTTAATAAAATATCGTTAAAAATAAACACATTATAAGTCTTTATCAGTTCTAACAAGAAACAAGTCAAGTCAGTCTTGCTAGGATCGTAGCTCGATAGGATCAAAAACTGTCAAAATCTATACCTACATAATTCGGAATCACAGTGAAAAGTGAAACAACGTCCATAGTTACTAATAGAAAAACAGCATTATCACTTAAGTCAGACCATTGTGCCAGTCTCTTCAAAAAATGCTTAGTATCTAGCAGTACATAATCAGTATTTTCAGTAACTGGACGTAGTTGCTTTCCAACAAATATCTTCATAGGTTCAGTTATCCAGCCTCTGTCATGGGAACATTTCGCAATGCTTTATGGACCTTAGGAAGTCCATAAATAGCTAGGATTATAGGATCTTCAACCAAAAAATATTCAAAAATTTCTTTAGAAATATACCTTTCCATGAGCAAATCATGAACAAAGATATTGAACTTATAACTATATATATATATATATATATATGTATGTATATATATATATATATATATATATATATATATATATATAAAACTATATATATATATATATATAAAACTATATATATATATATATAAAACTATATATATATATATATATAAAACTATATATATATATATATATATATATAAACTATATATCTATATATATATATATAAACTATATATATATATATATATATACATATATATATATAAACTATATATAAAACTATATATATAGTTTTATATAATATATATATATATAGTTTTATATAATATATATATATATATATATATAGTTTTATATAATATATATATATATATATATATATATATATATATATATATATATATATATATATATATATATATATATAAAACTATATATATATATATATATATATATATATATATATATATATATATATATATAAACTATAGTTACTATTAACTTATAAACATCAGGTCTACGTCATTCAACATAGGTCTCAGTCATTCAACATCCCCATCACATAGTCCACATTATTCATTACAACGATCCCTCCCCCTTTGTCTGCAGGACATACGTATATATCAGTTCATGGTGCTAAGTCATTAAGTAGCTTAAACTGCTCTCTTCTTAAATTATAGAAATGCTTCCTTTGTTGAGTATTAAATAGTTCATATATCTCATCTTCACATAGTTTAATAAAAGCTTCTACCAAAGGGGGGTTAACGGGCATAAACTGACTTGGTTTTTTAAAAGGAAACCATACATTATCAGTCTTAACAAATATCAGCTTCATTGCAACACTCCATGCAAAGATTCTAAGATCCAACAAAACATCAGAAATATTTGATTGCTTAGAGGGTACAAAAGACAACCCTAAATTTAGTACTTTTATTTCAGCCAAAGTAAGTTCGACTGATGAAATATCAAAAATTAAATCTTTGTCATATTCGGATGAACCGAGGGGCCTAAATCCAACTGCCCCATTAATTGTGAACGTTTTCACCCCAACATGTTCATACCTCAGCTCCTTGAGCGCACTCTTCCTTCTGATTTCTTGATGCTCACATGTTCGGTAGTTGTAACCTTTAAAAAGGCTGATTGGATGCAGTCAGCAAACCACTCCGTTTCAGAATCAGAGAGATTTAAAGTACCAACATGACTAGTATTAGATGAAATATCAATAGCTGTAGTTTTATCTGAAGCAGTCTTTCCCATTTCCAAGCCAGTCAACGAAAGTACATTTGAAGTAGGCAAAGCACCAAACTGACAGGGCTTCTGTTAGAGGGGGTGATGCTAAAACTCGTACAGAGTGCTTAGACATTAAATGGATTTTCAAGGTTGCTGCAAATAGGGTCAGTGGGTTTAAAGGTAATGTCCCTTTAAAACCAGCCCATTAGATCTTAGAGGACTGAGAAAATGATTGGCTGTTTTTAACTGACTTTACTATTTAAACTGCTTGCTTTAAATATGTTGTTAGATCTGATGAAGCACCTGTGTTGTGAAAACATTTATCTGTCTATGCTTGTTTTATTATTTTATTAAAAGTTCTTCATACATTTTTTTCTCTCACCTCAATGACTTTTTGTTTGATTTTACTTGATATTTATTTGCATCAGTGTTTCCGCTCCTCACCTGCAGTAGAAAATGATCTGATGTCCTTTTCGTTCTTCCTCACAAATGGATCTAGGATCTGATCCGACTCTGCCACATACACAAGACTTCGGATCCATTTCTCAAGTGCCTCCCTCTACCCATAATGCCCTATTCTGTCCCCAAGTCACCAGATCTCTTGCCACAATCATGATAAAATGGACGATCCATCTCAAGCAGTAAGAGATATCTTTCTTGGTATAATTTCTCCCATTTTTGATTTCAGTCCTTTTTCCCATTAATTTTATGGTTAGTGACAACTTTCTTTCCTCCCTCTAGCTATCACTGGCATCAGGATATTTTCCTTTCTGCCATATGTTTCTCTTTCTCTTAGTACCACTCTTGGTACTTTGCCCTTTTTTGACTTACTACAGTTATATCCCTCCATATCTGTATGTTTATTTATGTAATATTTATTTAGATAAAAAAAAGTTTGCATCTTAGTGTCTAACATTTTTCTCTTCAGGTTACACTATTTGTTGTATAAGCCTTTTTCTCTTTAGAGTTTACTCATTTTTCTTCTAAGATATCTGAGAAACTTTTGGGTTTCAAGAAGTGCACTTCTTGTGGGCACAAGATCCCTAATTCTGGTGCCCACAAGAAGTGCATGTATTGTCTGGGAGCTGCCTACCTTGACTCTCCATGTGCCGTTTGCACCACTGTCAACCCTAGGGCGCTGTCTGTTAGTCATAACAAATTAATCTTAAAAGGCTTACTTCCAGCTTCTACTGGGGCTCAACCCTCTCCCCCTCCAAAGCAACGCAGCCTGCCTCAGAGTCAAGGAAACTTCCTCAGAACCTTAAGAAAAATTAAGAAAGGTCTTTGATCTGACCTCTTCAGATCCAAAGTCCTTTGGGCCACCCTCAGATCCACAGCACTCCTCAGATCTGACTGGCTCAGCCCCTACTGTGAGCTCTCCTTTACATCCACCTCCTTCTCGGATCCTAAACCCACAGATCCAACCAGAAGAGGTCGTAAGCCAGAGTTTATTTTAAAGCCAATTTCTCCAGACCTGCCTTCACAGCTGTTCCAGATGCTGAGGAAGCAGTCCAGATCAGCATCCACAGCATCATCCAGATTGTCGAGAAGTCTGACAGAGGCAGATGTGGACAGGATGTTCAGATTTTTCAGGGCTCAGAATCAGATGGGGGTCCTACGAGCTTCATCCCCTCTCGAATCCATGAGTGTACCTGCCCAGCCAATTCTTTCTCCTTCTCCGATATGACCCATGGTTTCAGAGTCCCATGATACGAGATCCCCAGGAAGTTCGGCATCTGATCAAAGAAACATTCCCTCCTTGACGCCGGCATTATCCCTGACCAGTCCTGCTCTCATTCCCTTGGACCAGAGGAGAGTGGGTCTTGTATCCTTGACGTTGGACTGGGTATGAGGAGTTGGGTTTTGCCCCGACTTTGTTGGAGCCATCCCTTCCCCTTGGAGCCTCTGCCCTGGACAGCTCAGATCCGATTCTCCCCATAAGGCCCAGATCTGGAGATGGCACTGATTTACCGTCTTCGACTACAAGGAAAGGGAGGAGAAGTTTCCCCAGGTCCATCAACTTTCCAGGTGGTAGAAAGGGCTTTCTTTTTGCACAGAGAGCTGTCCTCTTACTTCAGACCCTAACCAGCGCCCCTCATTGGGTCCGAGCTCTGAGCCCATCATACCTGCTCCTCAGGGTCATCCAGTTCTGGGAATCCTCCACACATGCTCCCCAGAGGGATTTCCCCCTCCTTCCAATACCTCTCCTAAGCACCTCACAGAAGAGGTCCCTCGGAAGAGAACATATAAGAGGAGTCACATAGACTCAGCTGTGGACTCTGTCATGGAAAACATTGATTTTGATGATTGCCACCTGATGACGTCTCCTTTAGAGACATCCTTGAAATCCTCAAACAGGGTGGCTGGTCTTCCCAATCTCCTCCTGAAGAATCAGCGTTTCTGGAGGCTTTCGGTGCTGGGCCATCTTGGGTGACCCCTCCAGCAGATTAACTTATTGATCTGGTTTCCCACCGGACACTGTCGAGCCCTTTCCCCAAGCACACGGACGAGTTTTTAGCCCCCCCCGATACAAACCACTGGAGTAAGGGAATCCCAGTTGATACCATAGTTGCAGCAGCAGCCACTAAGAAGGAGCTAGCTGAACAAAGTTGCTGTGTCCATCCACTGACCAGGCAGTCCAGAGATGTGGACAGATTCGGAAAGCATATGTATGCCTCGGCTACATTCGCACTGAGGTCACTCAGCTATGTAGCACACTTCACTCATCAGCAGAAAGATTTGCCGAAAGAAGTTTCAAACTCTGTCTCAGTGTCCATATCTGCGGAGAATCACAAGAAGGTTTATCCACAACTGACCACTCTTCTGTCCATTTCTAATGTATCCATGAGGCTGGTCTCCCATGCAGCGAAGGGTACCTGCCGGTTCAGGAATAACCATTAGTAGACATGTCTGGATGAGGCAATGTGACTTTGCGGAACACTTTAGGGTGTCATTTGTTAATGTTCCCTTCGATGGCTCTTCTTTGTTCGGGCCATCAGTTAAAGATATGTTCACCCGCAGTGAACAGGAGGGAAAGACTCTGCCATAGGAGTCAAATTTTCTACTCCTCAATGTAGATTCTCTAGAAACCAACAGGGTGGTAAGAAGATGTAGTTTTGGAAATCTCAAGGACCTTTTTAGGATTCGCATGGGGTCACTTCCTCTAGAGGTAGAGGCGGAGATTTCAATGGATGACATCACTACAGAGACAGAGGGGTCTGCAAAATCTGGGTTTCAGAAACTCCTTCTCTGATAGGCTCTATCAGTGCTCCTGAAGTGTTGCCTGACTGTCTGCCTCTGGACGCAGTGGGGGGTCATTTGTCCTTGCACCTAGACACCTGGACAAGTATTACAGGAATTTCATGGGTGCTAAGAATCACATCCAGAGGTTATTAATACCATTTTCCCTTCCTCCTCCTGTCTAAAGGAAGAAAGTTCTCAATGTTCCACCCAGTCATAGGGAAGTTGCAGATGTTCTTCGTGTTTCACTGTTGCAGTCATTACATTTGGGTAATCTGCTGGCAGGTTGCCCTCATTCGGCCTGAATTCCAAAGTCTTGGGTCCTGCGTCGGTTGCTGTCTCCTCTTCCATGACGTCAGGTCATCAGGGGTATAAAACATGCAGCAGACGCCATTTTCTTTAGTCTTTCTTGATGCGCGGTGCCCGAAGCAGAAGCATTTCGCAAGTGCCAGTCAGCCGACTACTGAAATATTCGAGTTTGAGTTTCAGAACCGAAGTCTTCACTAAAGCTAAATACCCTGTTGGGGAAACTTTTTTCTTGCTTTTTACCAATGTCAGAAAAAGTTAATAATTGTATTACTTGTGGGAAGCAAACACCTCATAAGGATTTCCATGTATTATGTATTCCTTGCCTAGGCCCTGATCACAACGTGCCTGGCTGGCTGTTTTCTGCTCGATTTAACCAACGCACTATTCAGCATCGGTATATTTTTGTATCAAAGTATTTTGGAAATAGATTTAACTACCCAGAAATGTCGGATAGTATCCAACTACTGAAGTACATATAAAACGCAAAGAAAAGGATGGAGAAAGGCAGTCGAGATACAAAACCGACGACGAAGCTTCTAAGTCAGTCGTCGGTACTCAGTGACTTGCTTTTGCAGCCCCTGATACCCGCTACCTTCGAGTCGCAGGCCTCTACCGACACCCATGTTGAGTCTGGCATGCCGCAAGATACTCAAGGTATTGGACTGACGGATGTATCTCCTTCGAATGGGTCCGGAGCCGCTGAGCAGGTACCGGCTTCTGAGGGTGTATTCAGACCTCAACATTTGTATATCAGACCGATGAAAGCTGCAAAACCAAAGACAAAAGCAACTTCTAAAACTAAAAAGACGACGCATGAGCCATGTGCACAGGCATCTATGCCTAAAAAACAGATTATCAAAATGGCTGAAGACCTTATTACCTTGATCAGGGGTACCCATCCCCCTCCTAATAAGAGGCCTAGGCAAGACACTGATTATGAATCTTCAGATCAAGTTTCTATTTCTTCTGATCAGGAATTATCTATGCCTCCCTATAAGGATTCTGATGCTGAGGAGTCTATTCCATCTGCATCTCCTCCTGAGGATTATTCTTTTGGAGAAACCTTGCATACATTGAGGGAGCATTTTCACTGGGAGAGTCAAGACTTCTCAGAATCAAAAAAGAGGCTCAGGGATTTCCTTCTTCTCCCTCAGCACCGACCTTTAGCCATTCCCCATTTTAGACATTGTGGATGATGTGTTTTCAGAGTCAAGCTTGACCCCTGAATCCTTACCTCCGGCTCCCAGTAAGCCTGACAGATATTACAGGGTCCCTGACTCGCATAAAGTTTTATTTAGAAACCCTGCTGCTGATCCTGAAACTATTTCACAGGGTCCAAAGGGAGTTAAGGCCTCAACAGCAAAAAATCCTACCCCCTCTGACAGAGATTCAAGGGCACTGGACAGATGGGGAAAAAAGGTTTATACATCTGCAACCTTGGCAATCAGGGCCTTAAACTGTCAATTTCATATGCTTAAGTACCAACAACACGTTATGGGATTGCTGAAACAAAAAATTATGTTAATTGCAGAATGTGCAGAAAATAAAGAATTGCAGGAATTATTGCATGCAGCTGAACAAGTTGGAAAGCATACTTTGCAATGCGGTTTTGATTCCTTAGAGGCCTCGTGCAGGGTTGCAGTTACTGGATCGGTGATTAGGGGGCATGCCTGGTTAAAGGAACAAAATTTGCTTGATCATGTTAAAGCTAAATTGCTAGATGCACCTGTATAGCATGATTCTCTGTTTGGTATTAAGGCAGAAGAGGTTTTAAAGAAAATGGAAGACAAAGCTAAGTCTATGCAAACTGTTAAAAGACTTCTTACAAGTGCAGCCACCAAGATTCAGTAGACACTGGCCTACAAAAAATTGGTCCTTTCTTGTGTCAGGCAGAGCTCAAAGGGGCAAAGCCAGACGCCCTAAGGGTTCCAGATACCAGGCGCAAGTTTCATACAGGTCAAAGCATTGGGGCGCTTCCACCTCCAAATCTGGAGGAGATAAAGCGCAAACCTACAGAAAGCAATCCCAATGACTTCCCACTGCTTACACCAAGCGCTTTTCTTTTGGCAGCACCCATAGGGGGAACATTAGCACTTTTTGCTCAAAATTGGCAGTTAATAACCCAGGACAAGTGGGTACTAAACATCGTATCACAGGGATACAGATTTCATTCCCACACTCTGCCAATGGCAAATGGTTGGCCAGATCTGCCAAAAAATCAATGGGCGGAGGCACAGAAACAGGTTACATCCCTCATGGATATGGGGGCCATTCAGACAGTACCAGAACAGGAAAAGGAAAAGGTTTTTACTCAAGACTGTTCTTGGTACCCAGAAAGGACAAGGCCTGGTGGCCAATACTGGATTTATCGATTTTGAACACATACCTGGACATTCCAAAATTCAAAATGCTGACTTTGCAGCAGCTTCAGCCCATGCTGGGCAAGAATTCTTGGCTGGTGACTTTAGACCTAAAAGAGGCATACCTGCATGTCCCAGTAAGACAATCGTGCAGAAGATACCTCAGATTCAAGGCTGGCTTAATGCATTACCAATTCTCTGCACTGCCCTTTGGCTTATCTACTGTGCCCAGGGACTTTACAAAGTGCCTGGCACCAGTAATTGCATTTTCCAGACAAAAAAGTATACAAATATATCCTTACTTGGACGACTGTCTCATTCAAGCAGAGAACAAGGAGACACTTCTTCGACACCTGGCATTTGTGAAAAGGCTTCTAAAATGCCTAGGGTACACAGTAAACGAAAAGAAATCACAACTGGTACCCTCTCAAAAGATAACATTCCTGGGTGCAAGCTTGAATACAACTGCCCAGATGGCTTACCTCATGCCAGACAAGCAAAGGCAACTGACTACTTACTTCAAACTGATGGCAACAAAGACCCAGTCTTCTGCAAGACAAATTCTACAGGCTCGGGCTTCATGGCATCCTGCATCTTACTGATCCCATATGCAAGACTGCATATGAGGAAACTTCAGTGGTACCTAAAAAGTTTATGGAGTCAACATTCTCACAGTCTTGAAACAATGATTCCTCTCATTCCCTGCCTGCAACAGGAGTTTCTATGGTGGGCAAAGGCATGTCACCAAAACATGGGACGGCCATTCACTCTACCCCCTGCCAGCCAAACCATAACAACAGACGCATCAGATTATGCCTGGGGGGGGCCCACATGGCAGGAAGATGCATTCAGAGCATATGGTCACCAAAACAAATGCATCTACATATCAACCAGAAAGAGATGCTAGCTGTTCAAAATGCCCTAACAGCCTTCAAGGACTTGCTTCATCCAGGACAACTACTGATAAAGACGGACAACACCACAGTCATGTGGTATATAAACAAGCAAGGGGGCACACGCTCATATCCCCTATGCAGATTAGCCATGGCACTGTGGGACTCGGCTTTGACCTACCAAATACATCTTCAAGCTCAATTCCTGCCAAGAAAACAAAACACTCTGGCAGACGATTTAAGCAGAAACCTTATGGATCCTCACGAGTGGAAACTAAATCCACAAGTCTTCAGCATAACAGAGAAATGGGGGAGCCCAGACATAGATTTATTTGCCTCTCCTCAAAATTATCAATTGAAAAAATTCTGCACAAGGACTTATCACAGACAAGCATGGAAAGTGGACGCCCTATCCTTCAGTTGTTAAAACCTATCAGTTTACGCCTTTCCTCCTCTGCCTCTTCTCCCCAAGGTCCTCCTAAAAGTCAGAGCAGAGAAACCAAAGATGATACTAATTGCCCCGGACTGGCCCCGCCAATACTGGTACACAGTCGTAAGGAACTTGTCTCAATACCCAGCTTGGACCTTGCCTCAAAGACCACAACTACTGTCCCAGCAAAACAGTCAGATCCTGCAGAATCAACTACAGGCTCTGAACCTGGCAGCATGGCTGATCATGTAGTTATACAAACAACTCCTCTCCGTAAAGCTGTGATGGATGTCATTTTGGAAGCCAGAAGGCCTAGTACTAGAAAATCTTATGCTGACAAATGGAAGAGATTCTGTGCTTGGAGTCGAGCACAAGGAACTGATACAGCAGTACCAAATATTCCTCAGATATTGCAATACTTAACTGAGATGCTTGACAAAGGCCTATCTTTCTCATCAATTAAAATCCATGCCTCTGCCATTTGGGCTCATTACAGTACAGAGCCACCAATCTTTTCTCATCCTTTACTAAAGCAGTATCTTAGAGGAGCCAAAAATTTAAGGCCTCCTAGAAGATCACCACTGCCTGCATGGGACCTCAATTATGTGTTGGAAAAGCTCACCCTGCCTCCATTTGAACCAGCTGCTACCGCTGATATAAAGTTCTTATCATGGAAAACAGCTCTGCTACTAGCAATTACTTCAGCAAGAAGAGTTTCAGAGCTACAGGCCCACATGGCTGTAGAGCCTTTTATCATATTTTACCCAGACAGGGTATCTCTGAGGACAAATCCTACTTTTATGCCTAAGGTGGTTTCCAGTGTGGCTCTTAACCAAACAATTCATCTGCCAACCTTTTATCCAAATCCACAGAACAAGGGGGAGAGAATTCTGCATTCCTTGGACGTACACAGACAGCTAAGATTCTACTTAAGCAGGACTAAATCTCTAAGAAAAACTGAGCAATTACTAGTGTCATATGCTGCAGGATCAGAAGGTAAGGCTATATCAAAGCAGACAATTTCAAAGTTGGTAAGCCACTGCATCCGTTTCTGCTACTTACACCATGGTAAACCTGTGCCCAGGGGCATTAGGTCTCATTCCACCAGAGCTGCAGCTACTTCAGCAGCCTTTCTAAGGGGAGTACCAACCAAAGACATTCTAGAGGCTGCTACTTGAAGTTCTGTTCACACCTTTACAAAGCTTTATCATTTGCCTCTCTACTCTAAATCCAGGGAAGGCTTTGCCACTGCAGTTCTGCAGGGCCTTATAGCCGCTCCTAATACTGTTTAGCTCCAGCCTCCCAACCATAGCTTTGGGATTCTACCCAAATGTAATGACTGCAACAGTGAAACACTAAGAACATAGTACAGTTGTGTACACTTACCATAGATGTCCGAGTGTATTCACTGTTGCAGTCCAGGTTTCCCTCCCACCATCCCCCTGTCATTCTGGAGTTTATTTTTCCTTCACTATCTTCTACAACCTATGTGGTGTATTTGTTTGTAGATGAAGGTAAAGTTTATATTGATGCATGTGTATATATATATATATATATATATATATATATATATATATATATATATATATATATTTATATTTTTGCTACCTTTGTGGGGGGCACCTGACATCGGGGACAAGAAAAACTAAAGAAAATGGTGTCTGCTTCATGTTTTATACCCCTGACAAACTGACGTCATGGAAGAGGAGACAGCAACCGACGCAGGACCCAAGACTTTGGAATTCAGGCCGACTGAGGGCAACCTGCCAGCAGATTACCCAAATGTAATGACTGCAACAGTGAATACACTTGAACGTCTACATTTATGGTAAGTGTACACAACTGTACTTTCTGGAAGTTCGAAAGCTGCTACAAAAAAGAGTCATCCAGGAGGGGTCCCACCTGAACAGATAAGGATTCAGAACTTACTCCTGCTTCTTTTTACTGGCAAAGAAAACAGGAGACCTTAGACCTATTTTGGATCTAAGCAACTTGAACCAGTATGTGAAGAAGACAAAGTTCCGAATGGTTACGGTTGAGTCCATCCTGCCTCTTCTGCACAAGGACAACTGGGTGTGCTGTATAGATCTCCAGGATGTGTACTGTCACATCAAAATAGACAGGTAATCCAGGAGATATCTATGCTTTTGGCTGGGAGACCGTCATTACCATTTTAGAGTACGAGTACTGCTCTTTGGTCTCACCGCAGCCCCAGGGTGTTCAGCAAATGCATGGGCAGTAGTGGCAGTTCACTTGCGGCTCAAAGGACACCAGGTATTTTCATATCTCGATGCTTGACTCCTCACTGCCCCCATCCAAGCATCAACTTCTGCAAGCCAGGGATTACTTGCTTCAGATCTCCAACACCTTAGGCATCTCAATAAGCCATGCCAGATCGAACCTGGTCCTTGTACAGACCCTGGAATTTATAGGAACTCAGTTGAATGCTGCGACTCTAGTGGCATCCTTACCCTCCTCATTGAGTTCATAGGGTTCATAGAGTTCATAGGTTCATACTAGGTTAACTGCCCTTACGAGCCATTTTAAGCCTAGCCAGTTATCCCCCTGTGAGATTCAAACCCTGTACCTTGTGTTTGGAAGGCAAACACCTTAACCATTAGGCCACCCTCCCAACCCTCACATCACATCATTGGGAGATCAGGTACTTGCTATACTCTCTCATCCATCCTGTCCAAGTAAACCTAGTACTACAAGCCCTGGGGTTGATGTCAGCTGCCATTCGTCTAGTTCCTCTAGCAAGATTCTTTGTGTGAATCCTTCAGTGGACCTTGGCCATACAGTGGTCCATACATTAACAGCCCCTGTCCTTTCCCATAAGACTTGCTCCAATCTGCAGACGTCATGTTTGCTGATGGATCCAGTCCAATGACCTGTTTCTGGGCAGGGCGTTCACCCTTCCTTCCCAATCACCACAGTGACCATGGACACTTCCCAACTGGGGTAGGGGGCACTTTCTGGGAAAGATGGTCCAAGGCACGTGGTCTCCCTTTGAGACCAAATTGCATATTAACGTCTTATTGATGAGAGCAGTTCTTCTAGCATTGCAGGCTTTTTAGGATGTTCTCCCTCTGGGGACTAATACAGTTCACACAGACAAGATGTCATTTGTCTGGTACATCAAACAAGGAGGAGCCCATTCTTACCCGTTGTGCAGAGAAGCCATGAAGATTTGGGAAAGGGAGATCTTGTCAGACTGCTTTCTCATTGCAATGCACATACCAGGGAAAACCAACAAGCTGGCAGGCAGTCTCAGCAGATCTATTGTGGTTTCTTAATCAGTCAGTAGCAAACATGATCTTCAGCCACTGGGGCCAGCCTTGGTGTGACCTATTTGCTTCACCCCTCAGCAACAAGTGCAGCAAGTCCTTTGCTCTGATCCCCCTTCTGGGGGAGTTACCAAGAGATGCTGTGATTCACGATTGGCTCCCAGGTCTCCTGTACGTTTGTCTTCCTCCTCCTCTGATTCAAAACTTCTTACAGAAAGCAAGCAGGCTGAAGAGCTCAGTCCTTCTCATTGCCCCCTACTGGTCTTGACAGGTATTGTTCCCCTTCATCTGGTCTCACTTGAAATGTCCTCCATGGATACTAGAACCCACTCACACTCAGGATCTCCTATGTTATCCATCAGAATTTCAACATCCCAATCTCCATGCCTTCAAGCTAACCGCATGGTTTCTCCACTTCCAGTAATAGTCAGACAGTCCAGGCTTGCTTCCCCAGTTTGTGACATTATCTTGGCTTCCCAGAACGCCTCCACCAAGAAAGTCTACAGAAGCAAATGGAAAAGATTTTCTATTTGGGCTTCCACTCAGAATATTGGCCCTTTTTCTGCACCTGCTTCAGCCAGTCTTCTTTTTCCTCACTAATCTTTTTAAGGAAGAGACTAGCTTTCCTACTGTTAAACTTCATTTGGCAGCCATTTCCAACTTGCATACTGGAAACAAATCCTTCTGTTTGGCCTTGTCCAGATTATGTAAAGCTTTCATGAAGGGAGTTTTCTTCCTTAGACCCCTCAATAAAGGATCATTGTCCTCCTTGGGTTGTTACTGTGGTCCTTCAGGGTTTAACATAGAAACCCTTTGAGCTGGTGGACAAATGCAAAATTAAGTTTCTTTCTTGGAAATGGTCTTTTTAGTAGCTATCACTTCAGCAAAAGGAATTTGAGCTTTAAGCCCTATTGGCTAACCCTCTTTACGTTATTTTTCATAAGGATAGGGTGTCTGTACGGACTAACCCCTCCTTTCTTCCTAAAGTGGTGACAGACAGTAATATTAACCAGTCTGTACAATTACCATTTTTTTCCAGGGTTTACAAATAAGGGCGAGTGCATGCTTCACCTTCTTGACATGCAAAGACAATTACGTTTTTTATCTTCACAGAACAAAACAGTGCAGGAAGTCTGTTCAGCTGTTTGTATCTTTTTCCCCCTAACTGCTTGGGTCAGGCAGTTTCTAAGATTACTCTGGCCAAATGGATTACTGATTTCATTTTGTTGATTTTTTTCTCAAAAGGATTAGAATTGCCTTGACCCACTAGAGCTCACTGCACTAAATCTATTGCTGCTTCATCCTCTTCTTTGTCTAGAACTTCCATTGATGATAGCCACGCTGCAGCTACTTGGTCAAAGACTTGTATTTTTGTTACACATTACAAATTAGACATTGTCTCTAGAAGCAGCGCTTCCTTTAGTTTGACAGATCTCCAGCATGTCCTTCCATAAGGGCCTTCCGAGAACTACGTAGCTGGGGACTGTGACCCATTTGTGAGGAAGAATGAAAAGGGCAACATCAGATTTATGTACTTACCGTAACTTGACATCTGTATTGTCCATTCTTTCTCACCTTCCCTTCCATCCATCCCCTAGCCTTGTCACTCCTAGAAGCATCTGTCAGATGATATTGGAATCTTTAAGTTCCTGATTTAAGCCTCAAGCCTTTTTCTTATATATTCCTATATCTGTAATAAAGTGGGAAATCAGGCAGCAAACTCGATCTGAGGAGTTGGGGATAGAATAGAAGATTATAGGTAGAGGGAGGAGCTCGAGAATTGGATCCGAAATCTTGTGTATGTGGCTGAGTCGGATCCGAGGATCGGATCCAAGACTCAGTTGTGAGGAAGAATGAAAATGGACAACACAGATGCCAATTTAGGATAAGTACATAACTTTTAATTCATTAGGTTGTGAATGTTTCACTTTTCAGGTAAAATGCTGCATGCAAGTCTCCAGTGTTGGCAGAATGGATCCAGTGTTCAAAGCCATTTCATGCCATTTTACGGTAGTGTGTGTTAAAAATGTTAAGAGCATGGGCAAAATAGACCTTCTGTTGTTTTATTTTATTTTGGGAGAAGGAGTCTGAAAATTGTTCAGTGTTTTTTTTTCCTCATCTCAAAGAAGAAACACTGTGCTTGTACAAAGTACTTGTTTTAGATTATGGTTTGTAAACAGATCTTTTTTTAGTCTGATTTTTTTTATTTCAGTCCTGTGAAATGTCTTACAGGTCGCAAAAAATGTGATTATTGTTTTTCTTAAGCTGTGCTTTCATTCTCTATATTTTGAAAGACCATTATTCAGTTCTTATGGCTTTCCAAGGGATCATAGATCCATAAATAGGTTTTCTTGGATGTTATGAAACTCATGGCCCTGGATTGTGAAAAGTGGCTATTTTTACTCTAAGTGCAATATCCCTTAGATGTGCATACATAAATTGTATGTATGCTTCATAAAACCCTAGCTTTTTCTTCTTCTAAAGTGAAGTTGTATCTTTTCTTTCTAATGTGCATATGCAAGACCTTCCAGGTATTGAAGTCTCTTGGTTTATTTCTGATTTCAAAAAAGCATTACAAGTGGTCATTGGTGTTGTTTTAAGGAAATATTTTTTGTTTTACATTATTGTTTCATTGGACTGAAGAAAACAGAATGCTGCAGGGTGGCTTTCTGTTAATTCAGATTGTAGTAGGATTTCCTTTGTAAAGACCAAATGTGCTTTATTCCTTGAGAAAATGTTGCTAAGTGGAGACTTTACAATAAATAACGAATATACCCTTAAATTAAAAGTGACTGCAAAGCAGTGATCCATTGCATGTTGTGAAAAATTACCTGAATGAAACACTGTTCTTCCCAGCTTTATATCCTTGGATCACAGAACTTTTGGTTAAACACCAAGAGCATACAGAACTGGAAAAAATAGGGATGTTTACTGTTCTTAATGGAAAAGTGAGTATTTGTGGCCTACAACCTTACTTTGTCTCTCTGGAAAGGGGGTGGGCTAGTTCCAATTACTAGATTAAAATGAGCAAGTGTTTATATGTTTTTTTTTCCACCAGCCAGTTAGCAATTTTCTTTTAAGTTCCAGTAAAGTGGTATCTGTGTGAAAGTCTCTACTGGGTGGGAAGGTGGGGGCATAATTGTTTTTTTCCTTTGCAGTTTGCTTGACTGGATATGGACATCAAAGTGCATTGTATTTGTTTTTATAGAAATATTCCAGCTGATGCCTGTGTACAGAGTGCTTACATTCTTGCAAACAAGCACATCCTGGAATTCACTTCTCTGAAGACCATCTGAAAACATTAGGCATAGTACGGATAAAAATGCAGCACATAAAAAGGGAAGTTGCACTTAGATACAGGATTCTGCCATGTTCCAGAGAAAAGAGTTAAGTGGGTTTTACTTTGCAGAACCTACCAAGTGCCTGCAATGAACTTAGTCCTTGGGTTACCACATTATTAACGGTGTCATTCTCAATAATGGATTGCTGTTAAACCAGCTTGCTGTGTCTTTGGCTACAATGCATCTGACACAACATTCTTAACAACACAGAGTTGACATTGATTGTGCTGAAGTGAAGCAGAACAACTTGCAGCTACAAGATATGTTTCCTTAGATCAATACCTGCTGCTCAGGAGTTACTTGCAGCCCTTTTTCTTCATGTTCACTCTTTTTAAGATTTTAAACTCATATTTTGATTATTTTATTTACTATTTTGAAAACTAATTGTCATTTCTGGTTAGGTTTCACATTTTTCTTATCCCAGAATTGTCTTGTAGGAGCTTACTGCTTTCATTTCTCATCTAGTTACAAAAAGTCTCTTTCTGCCAGTGTCTTGTTAGTCATTTTTACACATATCGGTAAACTGTTGTCAGAATAACGTTTTCTTTACATTGTGTCATTTAAGCTTTGCAGTAAAGTTTTTATACTGTAAACTTCATTATTTTCCATCCAAATATTAATGTAACCCCACCTCTGCCTTTTTGTAAGCTTTGCTTCTTCCATAATGTTCCGTGAGCGTCTTTTGTGACTAACCAAGCCCATCTCAAAGCTTAACTGAAAACCTTACATTTTTAACTTCATAGTATTTGTTTTAGTAGTTTGGACATGAACAGAGGTGTTTGACATTTACATGTCAACACTGTTGCTAATGATTATTTCTGCTGCATGTTGTTGCATAATAAAACAGCAGCTTCTCATGTTTTTTGTGACTCATCTACATTTCAGTGAAGTGACATGCTCTGAAAATGTGTATATATTGTACTAAGTCTTCAACGTGCAGTACTTATTAATGAACTGCATGTTCTGTTTTTTTTTTTTTTTTTTTTTTTTTTTTTTTTTTGAAAAGTAATACACATTTGTTGGGTGGAATAGTTCACATAAAAAGGTCAGTTTAGCTTTGCTTTTCAAAGCGCAGTCTATTCTAGACAGAAAATGTCTAGTTAAATTTTGCAGAGTTTACAAAACAAAGTAAATAATTGCTTCCTTGTTAACAATGAACATAATTGTCTTCATTTCCACATTGTAGCAGTCATACAGGTCTCATCTTGCTTATATGTCTTGTGTTGGAGACTTACATATTCATAAGTATGACTGTAAAACAGTGTCAAGTTCTGTTGCCACTTAAAGTAACTTCACCTCCTTTATAACATTTAGTGCAGGCGCAACCAGTAAATGGCATCTGGGTTGCTTTGTTAAGCTAGCAGATGTTAAATAAGCCTACAAAATGCAACAAGCAACAAATCTGTTTGAAGCCCATCCACCCCCACCACCACTGTACTGGTTCTTGCATTCTTCACATAGGTAAACCTAATTGTGAGACGTATCACAATAACAAAGCTCATAAATATAACTGCTGAACAAAATAATTACAAACTTGCAGAGAACATGGCAGCATGGAAGACATAAAAAGGTGTCCGAATCACTTTAATGAACTTCAGAAATTCCTTCAGACATCTCCGACATTAATGATACTGTCTGGAATTGCCGTCCTTTCCTCACTGTGCCATGAATGGTAGTTTATGTTTATTGTTGCCTGAATATTAAGGAAAACTGTTAAACTGCCAGAAGAGTTGACCAAGGAAACTGTACAAGAAATGTTGTGCTCTGCATTGTTAATGCAGTATTTATCTTTTTTTTTTTCAAAAAAGATAAATCGTAGTTAGTCAGGGAAAAAGAAAAACTATATGTCTGTATAAAGTCAGGGCAGTCAGAGTCATGCAAGTGTTGCAGGATCTCTTTTAGTACATCATTTACTTACAGATAATTTACTTGCAGCTTTTGTTCCATGTCCTACTCACACACACACACACACACACACACACACACACACACACACACACACACACACACACACACAGTGGTTGCTTTCTTTTTAAGGATGCCTTTGTACCATACTTGCATGGCTGGCGAAAAGTCAGTTATTATTGCTTTTCTAAATACAGTTGCTTTGTTGGCAGAACAGTGCTGTAACAGTCACGAGATTTGTCTCACTGGTCTATTATTGGCAAAAATGCCATTTTTTATGAATTAAGTATGGTGTCTGCTATGTGTGCTGCATGAAGTAAATGGATGTTCATAGCCACCGCTGCAGTGAATTGCACGAGGATGTGGCATTGTGCAAGTCATTTTGATGGCAGTAAACTACTTGGACAAACAGTGAAGCTGAGAGTTCTCCTGTATTTATTGCAGAGTAAACTCCACCAGTGCAGTGATTGCATGGGGATGTGGCATTGTGTGAGTTGGGCAGTAAAGTACTTTGGGGCTAACAGTCCAGTTGAGTAGTACTATATTTATTACAAAGTAGTTTGTGGCAAGTCACGTTACTGCTGTAATGGAGCACTTTGCTTGTAGGATTGTTTAGGTTAATAGGATGACTGATGAATATGTTTATCCGACAACATTGTCTGCATTTCATGTCAACATCCTTGAGTGATTTAAATCAGATTGAAACTGGTTAGGTCACATGTTGGGCCTCCTGCCATCAGTTAACATGTTTGTTCCTCTGAACCTTTGAAGTTTTCCTTGCTTCTGCCCTCCTCTGTGTTTGTGGCTGTTTGTGGTGGGAGACTGCTTGAGAAGTTAACCAGACTTTACTCCCCAGGCCTAGAAAACAAAGGAAACAGAGAGGGAGGTTTCAGTAGTGTACAGTTACCAAATTAAAGGTAATATACCTGGCAGGTTGTGTGACCATATTTTGCCATGCATTTCCTTGGGATGCCTCATGTGGAAATAGTTGACAGCGTAAAAATCAGAGAATACTTTCCCATATATTTTTACATGTTAAAAGGTTATTTTGACATAACAGAACTATCTGTTGTGAGTCAAAATTATTGTCTTTGAGTTTAGCTTGTCAGATGAATAGTGTGATACAATGCACACTGAATAGAAAACAACACTACTTTTATTAAAGCTACTCCAGTCAGAGAAATTCAAGTTGGTGTTTTCTGAAGTGTTTTTTTCTTTCTTTCTTTTATTCTTTTATTCTTTTTTTTTATTGGGAGGACACGCCATTACAAATGTCCTGTTCACCTATAAAGCAAATTTCATAGTGTTTTTATGATTTGTTTTTGTTGTTTAACATATGTCTTTACCTGGATAAACCCACCAAGCACAAGCACCTCTCTTCATGAGCAGCCTGGGAGCACTGGTTCAAGTGTTTGCTCAGAACAACTGTAAGCTTAGGGAATTAAACCCAGGGTTACTGGATGAAGTTTGTTAGCAATTCATAGCCTTTATTATGTTTGGTATGCTGCCAATAGAGTAAGTTGTATTGAAGTTCTGTGTATTAGTGTTTGTTTATATTATTTTTAAAAGTTTGTGGTTGCTCTGTGTTCCCTTGAATTTGCGTAACATGCACATTCTTCCAGCACTTTTAAATGAAAATCTTAGTTAAGTTCAGAAAAGGAATGGGGTTAGCTTATTCATAGTAGTTCTTTAGAGAAGCAACTGTTCCAAGCAGGACATTATACAAACTTTTTTTTTATAACAAAGTTCAATACAGCAGTAGAAACAGTGCTTTCTGGATAATAAAATGTTTTTCTCAATCCAAAGCCCCACCTGTGCCAGAAATGGCTAAATTTCAGCCATTAGTGATTTAAAGTGTGATACATTCAGTAGCTTTGTTTCACCTTATTTATTTGCTTAAAATTCCATACCTCAGTGTACACTGTTTTCTTTTGTGCATTTCAGTCTTAAAATTAGAATCAAATGTCAAGTCTGTCTTTCTTTAATGATGGGACTAGTTCACTTCAGAGCAAATGCAAGTCAGTCTGTCCTGTTATTGTAATACTATTTCTGTACCTCCTAAAGTCATAATATAGAAGTCTGAATTATTTTTTTGAAGTACGGGGAGTGGAACAGGCTCAGAGATGTCAGAAATATTTCTTTACTAAGCCTTTAACGTTGTCTTCTTTTGTTACTAAAAATTCTGAGCCAAATGTATCTTTTTAAATAATAATTTTAATTCATTCACATCATTTTCATTTATAGCTTTATTTAATTAAAGTCTTTGGCCGCAGAAAGTACACCTTATTAAATCAGACTGAGAATTTTAGACTGTTTAATGCCTCAGCTGGTTCTTTCCATGTGTATGCTTTTGCTTATTACCCTGATGTTACTAGGTATATGGTAGAT
Organism: Protopterus annectens; assembly: GCF_019279795.1. Lineage (NCBI taxonomy): Eukaryota > Metazoa > Chordata > Ceratodontiformes > Protopteridae > Protopterus > Protopterus annectens. Next base: position 911,270,391 of record NC_056739.1, on the reverse strand, counting down.
CCAATGTAATACAGCTTGGACTCTGACATTAACTACACTTACTCATTTGATGATATAACATTAATTGTGTGAGGTATCGATTTTCCCTTAAATTCATGGTATCAACTTCCAGCTGATGAAGAATCCATAAAACATTTTTAATGGCTCTGTATTGTAGTGAGCCATACACTGCAGTATTTCAAAAACTAAACACACAACTCTGTTATAGGATCATAGGAGGTTATTAGGCTAATGGCCCTGGGGCCCTTACAAACCTAGCCAAGAGTTTATCCCCAAAAAGAAACCTCAGTCAGCACCTGTCGCCCCTGCCAATGAGGGACACAGGTGGAAACCTCTGGGACAAATTTGTGGTTTCCCATCTACTCATCATGGTTGGGCCTGAAGAGGGTCAGCGAGGCGCTCTGTTTGACATGTATGGGAAGTCTATTCCAGAGACGGGGCAGCCTCTGGGAGACAAACCTGTCTCTCCAGCAGGTTTTGTTGATGTTGCATATTAGATTCAGACTTTTCAAGTGGGTAACACGTGAGGAGTTAGACTTACGGATCTGGAGCATCTCTAGTAGGACAGAGTCCAAGACTGCCTTGTAGACAAGACACAGATCACCCCTGAGCAAATCTGTACAATACCGAATAGAGTGATGTGATTTCAGCCTGTCTGTGTAGGACAGGTGTTGGAGGCCGTGAATTCTGTTTGTGAGGTATTTCAGGGGCATTTCCAGTTGGTGCAGATATGCACCCTTGTCAAGGCTGATATTACCTCTGATACAGTTTATCACCAGAAATATATATATATATATACACACACACACACACACACACACACACACACACACACAACAGGAAAGCTTGTAAATGGAGACTGGCATATTGCTTTTTTAAAAAAAATCTTATTTAAATGGAAAGACGTAATTGTGAATATTTATATTTTAATACATATGTATTTTTTTGGTTAGGGAAGGAAAAGGCAAATCTCAGATATAAGGATAACTATTACTGCTGCTTACTGATAATTTTATGCATCATGTAGTGTACTGTATTCATTTGTTAACTGGGTAAACCCACCAGGCCTGATAACTTCTTTTCTGGGGTAGCCTGGGAGCACTGCCTGCGTAAGTGACTTGCACGGAATCACAGAGTAAGCAAAAGGAAATAAGAGATTCAAACTCTAGACAACAAGATGAAGGTTAATGGCTCATATCCTTAGTCCTCTGTATCAAACTGCAAGACTGTGTTTTGCTAAAACTGCTGACTGCTAGGTAAATTTAGAGCAGACTGGCAGATGAACTGAATGCCTGAACAGAGGTCGACATGTCAGCCACTTTACATGTGACCAGAAGATTAATTTATCTGTTCTATCAGCAGGGATTATAATTTACTATATTAATGAATAAATGTGTAGAGTTGTTTAGACAACTGTTCGTAAAGTTTGAGTTGTATAACTGGCAATGAGGAGTGAGCTGTTTCAGTCATCTGACTAGTTACAGGTGGAGGCTGGATCTACCTGGAGAGAAGCATGCTGTTTGGAAGGCATCTTAGCAGATGTCTCCACACTGATTGAACAGTCTGAGAATATTATTTCAATGGAGAGACAGCTTCCCTCCCATTATAATGGAATCTGTCTAGTATTGGAGGTTTGTTAGGAGTGTCATGGGTGGATTAGTTGAAATGAATGTTTTATTGATCAATATTTTATTAGTTGAAATGTATAGTTTTCAGTAAATTGTCTCCTGCAGATCTCATAGCACTGCCCAAAAATTGGATTATTTAAGTGGTAGTTGGTGACTTTCAAACTGAGATGGGGTTTATCTGGTGTTTGGTGTTTTTGCTAGAAGGATCATGAGTTACATTGTTTAGTTAGCTGAAGTGTAATTGTTCCAGTGAATTGCCGATCTTAGAGGCTCAGAGCATATTCAGACACATTGACTCTGTGATAGCCACAGGGAGTAGTATCTAGCATGCATTTTATAGCATCTGCCTGACATGAAATACATAGGTCAGCAAAATACTGCAATAATTTTTATTTTTTATAATGGTAAAGAATATTTATATTGTATCACAGTAGTCAGTTGACTTCCTGTCAGCACAGCACCTCATATAACAACATTGGACAAAAGCAAACCTGTTGTCATCCAAGGATATTTTTCCCCTTCATATAATCACAGAACTCCTTCTGCAAGTTTTATTCTACAGGTGTATTCTCAGTAATTGGAGACTCCTGTCCCCATCAAAGTGTTTGGCTGATCTGAGTTTCTGCATGAGTGTATGTCTGAACTCTTAACATGTTCGTTTTCATAGAACCTCAACTCACTCAGGATATGGCCACTGACTGAAAGGTGAGTTCTGCTAACTGCAGAATTAATAATGCTCCCCCTTACAAACGTGATAAACAGTACTTCCAGGTTCAAAATAAATGGTGCATAGGACATTTACATTGAACAGTAAAATGTCAGTTACTCTACTGTAGTCTGTTAGACAGGGATCCAATGTTACCATCAACTTTAATTTAAGTAGCAGACGGGCATGAGATGGCTAAACCAAAAGATGTCAGGTGTAGGTTCTGACCCATTTTTTTTCTGCACTAAGTAAGTAATGCAGGAAAGCACATGAGTATTTTGAGGGCTTCTAGTCTGGCACCTTTGCCTCTTATGGACAGCAGAAGCCTGTAAATGCTTGACTGCTTGTTGCCCAAGCTTATGTCCAACCCTTAAAGGTACCCTGGGTTATCAGGTCATGTGGGATACATTTGGGAAAGCATGGGAAGACTTAAAAAGGGATGTAGAACCTTTAAGCTAGTAATCACCAATGAATTTGGTGAGACAACTAAGAACAGCAAACGAAAATACCCCCAGACCTACCAAATCCTCTTGTAATCCTCACCCTGTAAGGGAGTAGATGTGGTGATGTTCTTAGTGTTTCACTGTTGCTGGGTTATCCCTGCTGTGGTAGCCCTCGGTCGGCCCGAATAACAGAGTCGATGTTTTTGTGTGCCGGCTGCCATCACCTGTAGTCTGACATCAGTTCGTCAGTGCTATAAAGCAAGGCAGTGGACTATTGCTATTATACAATGACATTATTTAAGAAAAAATGTCATCACTGGACTGAAGTTGCATAACTGTGTAGTGGATTTTCAGGGAGTAACTTGTCAGATTTTCAGTAGTAGGGCACTGAAAAAGTCAAATAGAAAGTTAGGTGTTTTCTGCATGATAAGAACAACACTGTATTCTCTATCAGAAGTACCCTGGGCCATCTGTGCTGACACATGCAGCAACAAATAAAAATGCCTATTTTAATAAATTATAATTGTCTAATAAATTTGTACTTGATGGAGGAAAACTGTCTTCCTCAGACTCAACTGAGCATAGGTAGCTGCTGCACAGGGGCTCATGATATAGCAGCATGGAATTATTACCACTGCTGTCTTCTCCATTCATTGGAAAACACAGGAGGCAGTTAATGCGGCCTTCCTCTCATGAGAATGTAATCACATGTCATTTATATCTGCATGCAAAGACAACAGGCATCAAGGCACAACTTTTGACACCTTCCTAACAAAATAACCTAAAACCATCAATAAATGAATAATGTAGAAACAGCAGAATCATTCCATCTCACAGAGGTGAAGTCATATGTTTACTGTTATTGTAAATACACAGCAGTACTATATGTTGTTTCATTTATATCAATCTTTGCAATCTTTATAAAATAGAATGACATCATGTATTTGGAATATTTTTCAGTATGTCATTGTGTCCTTTTACTTACCACTCTGTTAATCTGGCACATGGGCATAAATTACTGTGGGCTCTCATTTAAACTAAGCTGTAGTAAAAAAATTAAGTAAAATGCATTTTACCCCAGTTGTTAATCTGGGAGACCTTTATTACAGCCAGAACTGTTGTTTAACAAAATGTGGCACTTTGTTTACTCATGAGAGAAATCCTAGCATTTTCAGAGCAAAAAGACAAAAGTTGGTCAGACTTTTTAATATTCTTGGTCTTGAACATTTGGCCAGCAGCTGACATTTAGTTCCAACTAATGTAGCAACATCTCCCTTGTAATTTGAGATCAGAAGCCACGGTGGTGCGGCAGTAGCGTTGTTGCCTCACAGCAGGAGGTTCTCCCGTTCGATTCTCGGCTGGAGTGCCTTCTGTGTGGAGTCTGCATGTCCTCCCCACGGTCGAGTGGCGTTCGAACGACATGCGTGAATAGGCGTGCCTTCATTGAAGGTTGGGCGTCGGGCTGGCACCTCGGCACCATAAAAATCTACTGCCAATCATTAGCGGACTGGGGTTCCGCTGTGACGACCCCTAACTGGGAAAAGCCGAAAGAAGAAGTAAAATTGTGGTAACTAAATCTTTTGATTTAATGCTCTGTTGTGCATCACATTTGACAGGAAAAGTGGTGCTCATTTCTTCTTGGCAGACTATATAGAGAAGAGAAAAAAATTAAGACTTGAGTGCTGTTCAGATACCTATGAACAGTCTACTACCAAAAGAAAAGGTTTCTATGCAAAAACTTTTAAAGGTGGAGCAAGCACGCAGGGAGAGAGAGGGGTCCTTTATCATCTGTTCTGACAGAATTCAAGCCCTGTGAAGAAAGAAGACTGTGTTCTTAGAAGGCCCAAGATGTGCATTACTTTAGAAATTGATTTATTGTGATTCTAGATGCCATGGAGAGTTTGCAGTGAAGGCAAGCTGACAAGGCAAAAGTTCAGCAACTGGGCAAAATGCAAATCCACTTTCGGCAAAGGGGGTTTAAGACAAACAAGAATTTATGGTAATAGGTTTCCTGGATTCTTGAGTGATGTGCACTGCTTCCTAGGAAAATAGTTTTTCATTAAGGAGTAAAAGATCAGCATCTGCACTATGAGGTGAAGATTGAACAGAGTTGAATGAAAATCCATACCCTTTTACTACAGAAGCTTTACTCAGAGGAAATTGCAGGCATACCTCTCAACTGTCCGGATTTTTACAGAATGTCCCAAATTTTTCCTTCTATTTTTGGTCTGTTCCTATTTTTGGGCAGTTCACTGGGATGATCTGAGGATTGAAGTCAGTAAATAATGATATACATTTGCATTTCAGACTTCAAATCTTTCAGAAAATGTATGTTAACACAAAACCTGTAAATCTAGCAACTCTCTAAGTTTATAAGAGCAATATTTAAAATCAGCCCATACTTTTGGGCTTTTGTCCCCCACTTTGTCAGGCTTTGTCCTGATTTACTGCACTAAGAGGTTGAGAGGTATGATTGCAGGAGCCAAACTGCATTTTCGGTCAGAAGGTAGATCCATGACTGTATGACCTAGCAAGTGCCATCAGTGAAATTCACAATGAATTGTCTTGTTAGTAAAGAGTAGGGGTGACATAAATATAGTTGCAAATCATTAATCAAATAAACTTTAGCCATTGAGCATGGGCAGTGCTAATTAGCCCATGCCAAATAACCAGACTACTACTCACTTCATCGCCCATTCACTCATTAATTGAACCTAAGCTCCCTGAGGGGCTATTAAGGAAGTTTGTGAATGTCTTTGTGAGCATCACAACCAGTATTCCTTTCAAGCTGATGTAGAATGCTGTCTTCCCAGGGAGCAAGAGGATTCCAGATATTCACCCCACCTGAAGCATCTATCATCAAGGTTTGGGAGGGGGAAAGAAGGGTTAAAGGTCTCCTCAGAGTACTTTGCATTAACTAAAACCCATAGTGGAGCAACTTCAACAACCATGGAATCAAATAATGGAGCTGTTTCAACAACCATGGAATCAAAGGAAACTTCAAAACCCAGGTAGTTCTGTAATTACGAACACTACTCTGATAATACCAACCAGGAGAAAAAATGTTATCATGCCAGCTGTCTTATAATTAAGGGTGAATGGAGAGGTACTAGCAGACCTCCTTTTTACTGATGAAGTCCAGTGAAACATTTTCACCATTAACTGTATGCTGATTTTACTGATGAGGTTAAACTTCTGTTCATAGGTTCATAAGTGTGTACTAGGCTAATGGCCCTGGAGCCTTTACAAGCCTAGCCCATAGGATTTCCCTGGCATCGTGCCACCCAACCTTACTTCCCGGTGTATCTGTCGAGTAAAGCCACTGGAGTGATCCCTGGGGTGAATTTTATATTTCCCATCCACTCATCAAGATTTCTCTTGAAGAAGGCCAGTGAGGTGCTCTGCTTGACATGTATGGGAAGTCTGTTCCATAGCATGGGCAGTCTTTGGGTTATGAACCTGTCCCTCCAGCATGTTCTGTTGATTGTGGTAATGAGGTTGAGGTCTCTGGAGCATGTGATGTGGAGGGATTGGGATTTCTTTAGATGTAGCCTTTCTACAGAGGTGGGTCAGACATGGCTTTGTAAGTCAAGCAGAGATCGCCTCTAAGGCGATATGAGACTGAGAATAGTTGGAGTTTTTTTTAGTCTGTTCATATAGGACAAATGTTTAAGGCCTGGGATCCTCTTTGTGAGGTACTTTTGAAGCCTCACCCATTGTTGCAGGTGTTTAGTGAGGTACATGCCAAATGGGGCATTGTACTCAATGATTGGCCTAATAAGGGAAGAGTAGAGGGAGACAATGACCTCTTTCTTCCTGGATGCAAAACCCTTAGTAATCAAATGTGCCACATAGAAGGACTTTTTGACCACAGTGACAATGTGGTGGTCAAAAGAGAGGTTGCTGTCAACCTGTGTTCCCAGATGTCTTATAATGCCTTCTGTGTTCAGTGGACTACCATTGATGTGGTAATTCATGGGAACCGGGTTTTTCCCAAAGGGGATGATGACACATATTTTGGCATTGAGCTTAAGGCCATGGTTCCTGACACCAGTCGTTGGTCTCAGTGAGGCCTTTCTGTAGGATATCAACATCACTCAGGGAGTTAATAATTGCTCCCAAGTTGCAGTCATCTGCTAGCTTTGTCAGCCAGAGTCCCTTCGTGTTAGTCTGGACTTTAGAGAAGTAGCTACCAAACAGGAGAGGACCCAGGACCGAACCTTGCGGGATTCCACTCGTGACTGGTCAGCAGTCTGACTTGGAGTCAGCTAGTTTCACACTGTGGGTTCTACCTGTGAGCCAGTTTGCAGCCCACCTAGTGATATAGGGGTTGATGCCTAGCTTAGTGAGTTTTTCTATGATTCCTGAGTGGGGAATGGTATTAAAGGCCTTGGCCAAATCAGGGTAGGCTGTATGAAGTACCTTGCCTTCATCCGCAGCTCTGGTGACTGGCTCAAAGAAGTTGACCAAGTTGAGCAGGCATGATATACCCTTCACAAAACCAAACTGTGGGATCCAGAGTTTAGAGATTCTCTATATCCTTATTTATTAGAGCCATGATGATGCATTCCATAGCTTTGCATATCAGACTCATCAGACTAATGGAGCGAAAGTTCTAGGGTCTGTAGTCATTCCTCCTTTGTGGAGAGGGATGACTGTAGCAGTGCGCCATTCAGTAGTTTAGCATTCCTCAGTTAGTCTGCAGGACAGAGAAAAAACAAATCAGCCTGGCCTTACACACAGGTGTTATTGAGAATTAAGTCGAGGTACCAGATCGCAATAAACGTTTTACTGGCATGGTGCTAGTGGTTGTGTGTTTCGTTATTGAGAATTAACACTGAAGTAGCCATATGTATATGCTGAATTTTTTTTTTTTTTTGCTAATATATTGGTTTAGAGTTTTGGGGAGACTACACAAGTTGTGAAAATCACAGTACTTTGAAGCCTCATTTGTCTTTAAGCAAGGTCTTGTTGCACTGCCAGCTCTTATTTTGCATTGGGTGTTGCTTTGTCACAGATGCTGTTTAGTCCTGTCTCTGAAGTTGGACAAGTCAGAGAAGAGGAAAAAAAGATTTCCATTTTCTTGGGAGTTTGTGCAGTAGTGGAGCTCCCCTGCAAAAATCTTGATTTCTTAGTATTCTCTGTGTTGTTAGTTACAGTGCCATGCTTATGTGATTACATTCATGTGAAGTTCAGATATTTTACTTTGTTCTGAGTGTTTTTTCTAAAATTTGATATTTAATTATAGATCCTTTGCAGGCAGAACAAAATATAATTGGAGTCATATTGGACCTGAGCATGCTAGTTAGATGCAACATTACAGAAGCAAAGTTGTGTGTTTTTTTTTTTTTTTTGTCATTTGGAAATTAGAAATGTTTAAAACTGCTTCCATCAGACAGAAAAGAAATACAAGCTGCTGAGTGTAAGAAACAAAGGGCCTCCCTGTAGGGGTAATAGCTGGGAACTTTTCTTAAAAATAGTGATCTCTGAAGAGTTCCTTCATTCTATAGTTATAGTCTTCAGAAGTGCAGGTACTCCCTGCCATAACATGCCATGGCATCACACATCAGTTCTAAATCATATGCCTAGCCTCATGGTCCTCACTTCCTGTTTTGTTAATCCTAACATGTCTTGTAGGAAAATTCTTCCGTTATGCTGAGGAAAATCCGCGGTGGTGGTGCTGCAGTAGCGTTGTTGCCTCACAGTCAGACGCTGTCCGGTTCAATTCTCAGCTTGAGCGTCTTTTGCGTGGAGACATGTGTGAATGGGTGTACCTTCGTTGAAGGTTGTGTGTCAGGGCTGGTAACTCAGCATGTAAAAATCAACTACCAATCATTAGCGGACCGGAGTTCTGCTGTGGCGACCCCTAACTGGGAAAAAGCCGAAAGTCACAACATGCTGAGGAAAATCCAAATTCTTAGTGTTCCTTAGACCATCAGATCATCAGCCAGGACCAGTATCTGAATTGCTTCTGCTGTACGGCGAATGAGCATGATGTCATGGAACTGCCATATATTTAGTCTAGCTACAAGGAATGCCAGTCATGAGAAGCTAGAGACCTATCTCACCCAGACCGGAACAGCAGTATTGAACACTATATACTAGCAGGGACCCTTGCATGATCCTAAGCAGGAGTTGAAAAGGAAGGTGAAGGTAAGGAAACAGGATAAACAGGCAGGCATTAATCAAAGCCTTATCTACCTAATTTTGCCATTCTCTTTTTGCTATTTTGATAAACTACCACCACCTTTGCGGGCTTTGAGTTGTAAGGATTTAACCTCCCACTTGTCATTGGTCAATAACCAGTGAAATAAATTAGAAGAGGCACTATTGGCTGACTACTTGGCAGTTTCATCTTTGTATTTTAACATTGAACTTCATGTCTTGAAGCACACAGCCAGCAGACCTTCTCAAGCAGAGTGGGCCACTGAGTACTTTAGCAAGTGCTGTGAGGGTACAGTGAAGCCCAGGAAGCTTTTTCCTCTTACCTTCCCCTGAGGTCCTACCCTTTTGCAGGAGATGAGGAGGCTCCAACTATTCCATGACCTCTAGTAGTTCTGCTGTCACACTTATTGGTTTAGAACTACATATTTTGACTAATGTTGAGGTATGATCAAGCAAATGTTTCAGAGCACCTTTAGAGAATACAATAAGCCAAGGAAGGGCAATACACAATGCTTGAGCGGTTGTAGCATGTCTCTTCTGTGGCTGTGTGAGGCATTTGACCATTACCCTGCATGCACCTATTTTCTGTCAAGTGCCCATGATATATGGTAAGTACAGCTGCCTCAGAGGAGACTAGGTTGAGGAGAATGTCTCCATTCTTGTATGAGTTGTCTTGGATGGGGAACTAGAGGGGACTGGAGGTACTGGTCTCCGAGATAAAATAATAGTACATGTTCTTCTAACTCTACTCTCTCTGACCCCCTTCCTTTTTAAAGGCACATAGGCTGATAAGGTCTCTTTGGACTGTTTCTCCTTTGCCTTCTCTCCAAAGAGGTGTGAACTGTATTTTGACTAGAAATGATGAGTACTCCTGCTTTTTTCCCATGTAGTACCTGCAGTCCTGAATGCTATTCATGTAGTTTGGGAGCGCACACACTCTGGCCCCTCAACACTGAAGAAGGCAGATGCTTTCTATAAATTCAATATAAGTAGACTGACATTCTTTCTAGGCATCCCAGGACCCAGAGAGTACAGCATGTTACTGTCAGATAAAGTGGGCAAGTGGATTTTCTCCTTTGCTGGTGTGACTCTGTCTAAATTGTTCCATTTGTCTCTTTTTCATTGAGCAGTCATGATAAAACCCATCTGAACTCCCTGATTATGGAGGCCAGAGAGCTTCTTTAGTGGGGTTTCACATGCCTTGCTGGAATTTTGACAGTGCAGGTATTATGACAAAGGTAGAAACGACTGGTAATGTGACTGGAATGGATGACATTCCTCAGGCTTTCCTCCTTTAAGGATGTGCTAAACCAGCCTATTCCAAGTACCTCCTTATGGGATGAGTTCCACTTGAGTGGACTTTTCATGGCATTATTAAATCCTGGTGAACAGGAAGTAGGTGCTGTTCACTGTATATTCCCCTTTGGCTACTACTTTTTCTTCATTTAGGCCAACCAAGCATCTAGAGAAGGAGAGGCCTTCTCAAAGACAGAAAGCAATGATCAGTCATTATGAATTCTGGTCACTCAGGGCCCACTTGAACACTCTTTCCAGGAATAAGGTTTTGCAGGAGACTCTGTAACAGTCTTAACCTGTTGATTACCCTATATTGGAAGACTGTAACTGATGGGAGAGATGGGTTATGGATAGTCTTTCAAATGGACACATCTTTGGAGTTCTTAGGTTCTTTCTTGTCAAGGTCTCTTAAAAGACTAGGCAGTCTTCATGGGACTTATGGAGCATTCCCAAAAGTTCCTAGAGCATATTCCGTCTTCAGAAATAGGAAGAGGATTCTTTTCCTGTTTCTTCCTTGGCCTAGAAAATATGAGAGTCAGGGTCCGTCTTGTTTGACTTCATCAGTTACTCCACGTTCCTCCTGGTGATTTCACCTTGTGCTCCTGCATTTGCAGGGGATCTGGATGGTGTAACTGGTAATGATGGATTCATAACTGGCACATTCTTTTCTTGGAATATCACAAGAAATGGTTTTAATTTGAGTCAGCACCATTTTCAGTACAAGATGCTAGCATTTGATCTGTCTGCCTACTTGTATGACTGACGATGTGGTCTGTCAAGAAGCACCCTAGAAGTGTCCCTTTCTTATGCATTTTTGTGTTTGCAGGCCATACAGGGAATAGCCTCAATAGCCCCCTTACAAAAAGTTTGTTTCATAGATTCGAGTTGGATGGTTTTTATGCAGTTTTCCCTGTAGAAAGTCCTGGAAGTTGTAGCTTTGGCACACTAGACAAGAAAGCAAAGATTAGTTAAGGCATTAACCCTTGTAGTCCTCTTTTGACCTAATGGCAGCCATAATCTTCCCTGTCCAATTAGTCCATCTTCAGAGAAGGTTGCTTCACTGAACATCAGACCTTTGTATCTGCAACTTCTGTCATAGAAAGTGTGACTAGACAGATCAACTCTCTTTGAAATGTTTATGTAAAGTAATAGCATTTCACACCATTGACTATGAAAATAAAGAAGCAGATTTTTTGCTGGTGGCAAGTCCCCCCATCTCTAAATATAGTGTAAAGTTCTTTAAGGAGTAAGGCAAAACAGCTTTACCCCCCCCCCCTCCACACACACACACACACACACACACACACACACACACACACACACACACTGTGGTGTGATCTTGCTGTATTAAATAGTACTGTGTTGCTGCATTAGTTACATCAATTCTAGTGTTTCAGCTGTCAACAAGGTACCCAGTTAGGCACCTGTCACTAGTTTCTGTAGTGGTGGACTGCCCCCATCAATGTCAGGATAGGTGTTTCTCTTTGATGTTTGAGGTTTACAGTGAGAATTGTGACCTGAGCCCATCTCCATCTAGCTTGGGTCAGACAACCAGGTTGTATTGTGTGTAAGCAAACAGAAAAGGACACACTCATACTCCCTTTGCAAAGAAGCTGTTTCTTAGGTAAGTCCTAGGCTAGCTGTCCTTGTGGACCATTTTAAGCCTAGCTTCCATTTCAAAGGGGTACTCGGACCTGAATCTTGTAACTGTGAGGTAAACACCTTAGCCATTATTCCAACTGCAACTCCCTTGCAGCATGCCATCAGCTTAGCTGCTGTTATCCCATGGTAAGTGAATATTTTTCAGATTTTGTTAGCCACAACTCCATTCATAACTTGCATCTAAGGCTGTAGGAGGCCTTAATCGGCGGATACCTTCTGTGATTGGTGCACCCTGGAAACTGAACTGTTCAAAAAGGAGAATGCAGTTCTCTCTACGTCAGTGTGCTTCAGCAGAATAGGGGTATTGCCATGGGTGTCATGTCACTTTGCCATAGAAGAAGATTCCTTTATACCTTTTCATTTTCCCTTATTGATTCTGAATGTGATTGCTCTGGTGGCTGAGAAGGGGGTGGTTTCAGACAGTTATTTCCCTCTGAAAATAGGAGGCAGCTGTAGTACATATCTAATGATTCGGTCCACTGTTGGCATAATAGCCAGCTTGAGCTTCTGGCTTTTTTGCCCTCCTAAGTCTTTGACCCAGATGGACATTTCAGTGAAAGTATTAAGGGCAATAGAGATTGTTAGAAAGCCTTTCACTATTCGGACCTTTTAAAGGAGGGGTATCACTTCCTTTGGATGTAGGATGATCACCTGAAGCCATTTAATTGAATGCAATTTGGCAAGGAAAAAGATTTTGGGGTGTGCAATTGGTTACATTTTATAAAAAGTGTTTTCCTTTAACCCACAAGCATGTGGCTGTGTCATTTATTATGGAGGCCTATGAACAAGGGAAAAGCCCCCATTAAAACAATGCCATTTAGTGTTTCAAGCTGTTGAAAAGTGTAAGTGGCATTTAGCTGATTTAAATACATCTATCTGTTCACCATCCCAATTGAGTTTGCAGGCACTTCTCACCTGGTTTAAATGTGTTTGATCTGGGCATCAGTTATTCTGCTTTTGACTTGTGCCAGTCTTTTAAATTAGTGCATCAAGATTTTGAAGACTTCAAAAGAGTGGCACATTGCAGACATCAATTCCTGAAGGAGATGCATTGTTGCCTCACAGCAAGAGGTTCTCCTGTTCTATTCTCGACGGGAGCGCATTCTGTGTGGAGTCTGCATGTCCTCCCCGCGGTCGAGTGGCATTCGAAAGACATGCGTAGAATGGGCGTGCCTTCGTTGAAGTTTGGGCGTCGAGCTGGCACCTCGGCACCCGTAAAAAAAATCTACTGCCAATCATTAGCAGACCGGAGTTCGGCTGTGGCGACCCCTAACCGGGAAAAAGCCAAAAGAAGAACAAAAAACATTCATCTTTGAAGAACCTTTCCCCCTCTGAGGTACAACTTCATGACTGAAATTTTTTCTTATCCTTCCTCTGAGCCAATTGTTTTTGTGAATTTGAACTGCATTTCTTGAGAGATGCTGTTTTCAGTGGCAACATTCACCTCCTGTAGGAGCTGTTTACCCTTATTTGCAGGGAATTTTACATGGGCTTTCACAAGAGTGGAGTGTTGTTCGGGACTAATGTTTCACATTTAAAGTAATTTGGCAGACTTCTGTGCATCATGTCATTCTTCTCAAACACACACTTTTTTTTTGTCCAGAACACATTTTGGGAGAGTTGGAGGTCTTCATACTGTATGCTTGCATTATCAACTCAGGTTTGCTTGAAGACAATGCATAAGCTTAGTTATAACTTCAAGCTGTTTAACTCCTCTGCTCCAAGTAAGGAGGGGGTGATACAGTAACTTAGTAAACATTTTCTGTTTGGATTACTAATTGCATTATGTTTTGTCACTGGGTAGATAACATTCCCTTGGCCAGTGTGGTCAAAGACTGGTGCATTTTTCAGGAATTCTTCCATTTGCAGGGATTTATTTCTTGTCTTTGATTTACATCATTACTTGAACTATATTTCCAGGAATTGAGCCTCCTTTGCTTCTTTGTCAGGATTTGACTTTCTGAGTTCTGCATTTTTAAAACGGTCTGCCTTCCACCTTAGTGAGCGGCATCTGTGTACTGTTTGGGATTCCTTTCAGCTTGCAGCAGAGGGCCCCTTGACATAAAGTACAGCAGAAATTGGCAGTCTGTGCATCAGTTAATCTTCAGTGCAGTCCTCTGTAGTGGACATTTAGTACTACTGCTTCTGTTTTTGTACAGCCCTTCAACCTTGCAGAAGGATAACGGTCTTACCATTCAGGTGTGCTTACTTTGGTTCCAGGTAGGCAAAACTGGTGAGGACAGGTCAGGGTTGCTGTCCTAAGGTGGTCAGTAATGTTGTAATCCACAATAGTTTGAGGTATGTCCACCCCCATTTGATGGAGCTAGAGAATGAAAGACTTGTGCTAAGGAGAGGGTACTTAAGACTGAGTTTTCAGATGTTGCACTTATGAAGACCATCTGATATTTTGAGTATTTTCATGTCTTTTATGTGAAACTAGTAGTTGTGAGCTAGTAAACACAGTAAGAGCAGCATCTTCTAAAAGTTTCATTGTGCTATGTTTGTGAGCAATGGCTACCACATTATTTGTGCATGTAGAGGGCTATGCTCCTACCTAGTAGTACTTGATAATGTTTTTGTTGGTTTACTAGTAATTTAGTTATTGCAATTACTTATGCCTCTTCAAATTATATATATCAGAATTCAGGCTTAGCACCATTGAGAGAAATCTGATTCTTCAGTAGGGTATGGATCAAATCATTTCATCATTTGTAGTTAACCATGTTACACACCATAACAAGCAGTGAATATCAGATTTTTTGCCTCTGTTGGATGTCTGCAAAACCCATATTATATTCTCTCATTACTATTGCTCCTGTTACATCATGTTTTGAAAAGTGTTGCTAGAGATCACAAAAAGTGCTGTCCTGTCCAGATTATGTATATTAGAAGAGTTTTCAGCACTGTTTTATGTTATAATAATAAGGAACAGTTTGGCCCATCCTGGAAATTATGCATTTCCCTTAATATCAGCTTTTCTAGTTTAGAATATTGGTGGATATCCAATCTGCCAGTAACCAGTACCTGAAATAAAAATACCCTCTCTCTATTTTAATCTCTGTCTCTCTCCTGTTCTATCCTGCCCAGTGGCACCCAACATGCCCAACCTAAATTGTATAATTAAAAATATATAAATGTTCAGTTTGGTTTACTGTCACTGTGTTGACTCGCAGGTAGTGGAGTCCACCTGCGCAGTGTCCTGCATCCCAAATGGCAGAATGTTGAATACCTGCATTTCCCGAATGTCATACCTTGTCTCCTTTTGGACCCATGTTAGCACTTGTTCCTGGGTCCAGAACGGTAGGGAGTTTC
The DNA here is from genome assembly GCF_019279795.1 of Protopterus annectens. Classification (NCBI taxonomy): domain Eukaryota; kingdom Metazoa; phylum Chordata; order Ceratodontiformes; family Protopteridae; genus Protopterus; species Protopterus annectens. The sequence goes on along the minus strand of NC_056739.1, from coordinate 911,255,179 downwards.
ATTGTTTGGTGTTCATATCAAGTGTACCAGGATTCGGCAGTGCGATATTCGCTGAGGTGCATCAACCATATGCCGAGTCAACATTATGATAGTAACCTTCAGTTTCTGTCACTGGCAGGTTACCTAGTCTTCAGTTGTCAAGCTTAAATTAAAACCATCTTGCTTTTTTCATGTTTATGTATATGGAGAAAGAAAGAGTTTGTTTCCTTTTATGAGCCATCCATTTCATATACCTGCTGTGTTCAGGTGCAGTGGGATTGCCTTTTTTCTCCAGTGTTGACATCTGGGTACAGTGGTAGATGCCTTTCACAAATTATAACTTCAAATAAAGAAAATATTTTTTCCTTGCATGAAAGAAAGATCCAGTGTCTCCAGTTATGTTGTGTTTCAGCTTGCCTTTCTTCCTTAAGAGAAAGCATATCTTCACTCTTTAGAAACTGACATCCCATTTTCATAAGCATTACAGAATATTTCTGTGAGGTGTCCTAGGACAGTGTGATACAAGCATTGCTCAAAACAGAAGATTGTGTGCCTGTATACAAATGTTACACTTGATACATTTTCTCCACACAGTTTTGGCATAGAATCTGTTAGAATTTTATCTGTTGAATTGTGGGCTATCATTGTCCAAATCTTCTAAGAGAGTTTACTTCATAATGACTTTGCACAGTTGCATTCTTGGCAGTGTAGTTTTGGTACTACTGTAGTGCATGAAATATGACATAACAGCAGATAAGGACTTCTTAACCTACCTCATCTGCCATTTACTATTCCAAATAAGTTGAATATTCTACTTAACCAGTTGGTTATTTACTTTTTCATTTACCCAGATGATTAATTATTTAGCTCTAAGAAGAAACTAGATGTTAGTCTGCCTTTCTTTCACAATCTGTTGTGATTGTCATTTTTGCTCCAGGCTAAAAATGCAGTTTTCTTGTACCTCAAAAGTAGATTTTTGACCTGATGTTCAAAATTGTCTGTATCCATGAAAGTGTTCATCACTGATACCACAGTACATGTCCTAAGAGTATATTGAAATTTTGTAATTAACAAATTGGAAAATTTTCAAAGTTTAGGTTGCTACACTTAGTTTACAAAATGCAGTGTCATAATGCTGGCTCTTGTAGATACCATGAAAAGGCAGGCCAGATAATCCAAAAAAAATTTTTTTTTTCTCCTAGCACCTCTGCTCTACAGCCTTTAGGGTCCATAGTATGTGATCGAACACCTAAACATCAACCACGTAATATCAAAAGCAAAAAACAGCAAATTAAGCAATAACCCACGCCTGAGTGTGGGTAATGTTGGATTTGCCCACGGCTGGTGTGGTTTGGTCATGAGGGCAGAGGCATACCTAGAACAGGGAGAAGGGGGGTCATTGCACCAGGGTGTTTGGGGGAGTGATCAGTAAATGCCAGTATGGTGGTAATATAGTACTGGTATTCAAAACCAAATGCTAATTTTTTGCAGTGATGACTGAAACAAAGATGCCCTTTGAAGAAAAATCAAGAAAAATCTTGATGATTGGATGGGAAATAGGAACTTCACCCCAGGAATCACTTCTGTGGCTCTGCTTGACAGGGGCACAGGAAAATAATTTTCTTGGGTGGCGAAAGCCAGGGTACCTTTTTGGCTAGGCTTATGTAGGCCCTAGGGCCAATAGCCTAGTACCTACCTATGAACCTTTGTGTGTGACATAACAGTAGGAAGTGGCATATTACAGGTTCAGCATGGAATAGTTTGCTTTTATGTCCTCCACTTAGAGTTGGGAAAGGAGAGGGTGAGGTGAGGGTTGGCAGATTGGGGACATGCTTACACAGAGCGCCAGATAATGCAACTGTGGTTCTGCCTAGCAGTTAAAATTTCAACAACCAGCACATGTACATGTAATCACTTTATCGGTATTACTTATTACTACCTCACTGAAGGCTCAGTTTCTTATCACATTCTGAAGACATGCAGAGAGGTGAACTGGTAATGTTCAAATTGTTCCGGTCTGTCTGTGTGTATGTCCTGAAATTGACTACTGTCCTTTCGAGATCGATTCCATCCTTTTGCCCATTGCTTGTCTAAACAGGTTGTAGCATCCTTGATCCTGAAAAGGATTAGGTGGGTATTGACAGTCAATGAATTTACAGTGTTAGATCACCAGTCTGAAACTTTCTGGAATCCTATTATCTTGCTTCAAAAGCAAAATGCTGGAGAAAAAAATCAAATAAACATATGCTTTCATTTGTTTACCAAGTTTTTAAATCATTAACTGTTGGGTGTGCCATCCTCTGTTGTAATCTTACAATGTCTGCTTTGTACTTTGATGATCTAAAACACCGTCACTGCTGGAATAATGTCACTGTTGTCACATGGTTGGTAGCATTCGTAGTGACTAACATGTGACACTTGCAAAGCTGTAGTATTCTTTTATTCCATAGTTATTTTGATACTTTTGCATCTTTTTTGATCATTGTGCTTGACAGCCATCAGCCCCCTTCTATAGTTCTTGATTTTACACTAGGACTGACTGGAACAGTTGTCATCCATGCAGCCGTGAAGGGAATTCAGCTAGACACAGCCCTGGAAATAATCCTTATTTATTATTTCTTTTAATATATGCAACTCGTACATAATGAAATTCAGTTTATGCAGAGTATAAACAGTACTTGTTTTTATTCCTGCTCTAAGAACATATTCTCTTTAAACATATTCAGCATGTATATGAAAGAACATAAAACAGCTGTCTCCCTTTTTATTTGTCTTTCTCTTTTTTTTTTTTTAAATGAATAGTGATATTCTTAGTTCTGTTTTACTTGCATTCTTTTTCTAAGGTAGACAGTATGGGTAATTGAGCCATGTAGTGGTCCGTTTTCCTCTCACACCTTCTAACTATCGGCCTCCTCCTGTAGGTCTGCAGCTCATAGTAAAGCTGACCAAATGGGCAGTCATCCAGGCATAAAGTGAGTTTGGTGCCTGACCCCGCTTGCTGTGCCAGGGCTTCATTCATTGCAGCAGCCTGAGGATCTGGACACACAGTTGGAGAACTAGGCCAACCACATTTAAAAGCAAATCCTAATTGTCTTGTGCCAGTAGAGCTATCCAGTGAACATAATAAGGGAGGATAGTTGTTTTTTTTTTTCTTTTACTAGCTAAACACCTTAGCTTGCAAATCTGACTTGTGCACATCTGAAGTTGGGCAAACAGAACTGATGAAGTGATGCACCAACTTCTATCTACAGTGCAATTAATTGTTTTGTATGCATTAGCTGCATGCCAATAAGGCAAGCCCCAACCTTTGCTAGTGTCTGTTGCAGCAGTGAGGTGGTTTGCCTCCCTCCTTCAGAGATGACTCTGAGCTAGCAGGTATTGTTCATTCCCACCTTACTTTAGTGGCTGGCTCCTCCAGTTCCCAGGATTCTACATGAATGCAGGTCTTAGTAAGATTTTTATATTTCTATGCCATAAGGCTAGCTGTCTACTTATGTTTTGAAATGCTTTGTATATGTACCATGCACATATGTAAGGGTAATAGCAAAATGTGGGTACTACTTAGTGCCCTAGAAACAAAACAGAAATGGTTTATGAATGCACTTTAAAAAATAAATGTTAATATGATTTTTTGATGGAGTCTTCTTTAGAAATCATCTGAAAGGTAAAATGCAGGTTAGTAACCCTAGCTTTGACATTGTTTTATAACATCGAGTATGATGCAGAAGTTTTAAGACACAGTATGAATGAATGCATTAGGCATCTTCTAGCTAATTGAAGTAAAATTGGAAGCACAATGTGTATGAAACTTGAATGTTTGCATAGAACCTAGAAGCAACAAATCCATCAGTTTGCAAGAACTACAAATTGACTGTCTGACCGTTGACATTATATTACATGACAGTTCTTTTAAGTATTGTAAATTATTTCATAGTTTTTGGTAGTTTATATGTATTAGAGATTATATGTCAAATGAGGTGCACAATACAATGATTGTTATGACTGATACATAACAGTTACATCACTAACTGTATCATTTTTTATAGTGAGCTCTGTGATTTGAAGGGATCAAGCCCTGTGATCCACATGACTCGAGTGACTAATAACCTGGACATAGGAGTAGCTAACAATAGTAGGTGGATGTATACCCAATGCCATCCAGTGAGGCAACAAGTCCCCCATTGTCTTTGACAACTAGCAGAGAATGGGTGTCACACAGCAAATCTCACCAGTAGTGACAGGGTCATGACAAGGGTATATTGACCAAGTAGCTTGCATAGTGAGTGCCCAGAGTTGAGCATGTGGGTTATCATGTGTATTCTTGAGGCTGGTATTACAGACTGAACCCATCAGTTGCCATGTTGTACCAGGAGTTAGGTTTACAATAGAAATCCCTAATGCCAACCTGGATAATGGCCTGTAACTGGTGACCACATAAAAAGGAATGATTGAGATAGGTGTCAAGGAGACTGATGGTTGAAGTGCAGCAGAATAAAACATGATTAAAAAAAGGTTGTCTTGTTTTTGATTTTGTATATTTTGATCCTCAATTGGTATAAACTGAGGAAGCATTTGTGAAAAGTTTTGTCATAGTGGTACTTTCACTAAGATAGTTTAGCTTTGTTTGGCCTTCTCCACTGGCCAGAGCAAAGTCATATGCACAGTGACCTTAACACTTAATTGTGCACATTGCTTTTCTGATATACAGTACTGTGCTGTCTGTCATTGTTAGGTAGGTGTTGTGTACCAGGTTGCTGTTCTCAGCATAGATGACAGGTTAATAGACATAACATCAAACCACTTTGCTAATTAGCAGCAGAAAACAGGCACAATCTCTTTGAACTAACTCGCCAGTGTCTGAACCATGCTGCTATATTAAACTTGGAAACCAAGTTTTATGTTCACCTTATAACATCATTGAAATGATGACCCAGATATTTCACATGAAAAAGACGGTCTTTTGTCTTGCTGGTAATTTTTAAAACTGCAAGCTGGACTTTATTGTGAACTTAATCTCTCACTTTAAGCTGTCTTTTGACTATTTTGCTGGTAAAGTCAAGAGACCATTGTTAATTGCCACATTTGCTTAAGATTTTTAATGCACTGCTTCTTCCACTTTGTGTATTAGTATGTTTCCATTTTTACTACAGTCTTAAACTTAAAGCCTTAATAACGATATAGTTATGAAGTAGTACAAGTTTTGCAACTACAAAATGTGCTTTTCTGATGCAAAAAACATAAGAAACCCATGTCTGAGACTGTATATAAATTTCATAATGCAAATAGGACCATTTACAAAGAACTTGTGTACTACATGTACTTTTTTTTAATTTACACTTGTTAGCAAGTTGGACTGAGATTTCCATTTTCATTTTGGGACATCAAGACTTCCCAGTTTCATGTAATGCTAGACAGGGATTTTTTATAGATAACCAGTTCAGAACCTTTTTGGAGGTTAGTATAGTGCTCTGTACCCATTTTGTTACTGCTGTGCTATATAAATACACACACACACACTTGCTGCATTGTTCTAAAATTATATTAAGGACCTATTTATTTTCATGCTCACTTTACCGGGAAAAGCTGAAAGACACACACACACACACTTTATTGGAGGCTGTGTATGTCACTTTATATATTGAAATTTATTTCATGTACCTAAGGAATGATGTGGTAGAAAATGCTGATTCTTCATTCAGCCAGAGCCTCTTTGTTTTGATAAACTTAGTCTTTTTTTTTTGCCAATTCTGAATCAGTACATGTGCATTGCGCAGCATCAATACAGTATGAGCATTTTTTTACTTGAGCACGTTAAATGTTGCAGAGCAGTTTCTTCAAACACTGTAGTATGAAATGGGGAATAGTAGTATTGTTTTGCTTCCCCAGTTGCTGAAAACCTAAATTTTGAATTTAAAGGGTAGTTTCTACTCTTGTTGAATGTGTAAAAAGAGAACCTTCCATTTTGAGTAGTTAAATATGCACATCTTGTCAGCATCATCTGAGAACAGTAAGCCTCTGTGGGTTGGTTGGGATAAGGGCTTATATAATTATTTTCTTCTTTGTAGTATTAAACATCAAGTGGACAAAGCCATTTTCAGGGTAAATTATGTCGTAGCACTCCAGTGATTTCATAGTGGTCTTCCTGTGCTGTGCCTCTGTATGACTACATGATCCATAACATTTTGGTGAGATCACATTGCTAAAGTCCTAGCAACAATCCTGCTGTCTGGCTATGGGAATGGGTTATTTTTCAGCTATTTACCATAATAGACTTGTAGTTATATAATTGTTCTTATAATATTAATACTTTTTATTTCCTCCGTTTCTGGTTGCAGGGATTGTGTAGTTTCACAGAAATGCAATGAAAATAAATGTTACTCATGTACTTGCATAGGAAAAAGACTGCCTTAGCTGTTTCATTTTCACAGAATTTGACTAACTGGAACAAATCCCCTACCAGCACCACCACTACCCAGAGATGTAAAAAAAGAAAGAAAAATGCAAAATACTAGTTGAAAAGCTGCAAATCAGTACCTTACTAGTGCTTTATATTTATTCAGCTTTTCTTGATCTTTGCTTTAAACCATTAATGAGTCTCAGGAACACCACAGTTTCCTACTGGTACAGATCGCTCAGGAGCCTGTTAACTGGAGGATGTGCAACATACGATTTAGTAATATATGCATTCTCTTAACGCCTTGGAAACCAAGGGAATAGCTGACAGACTCTGATAGCATTATTGTGGAGTATTTAGAAAATCTACAACTGTGGACCTAAGTATGTCTAGATATAAATAAATACATTTTACTTGGAAGGCATTTTAAAAAGCCATTGATTACTTGATGATAAATGCACTCTACCTTATTTGTTGTTGTCAAAGGTTTTGTTTAATGCTTTTAACCACTATAAACAGTACAACAGTGTACTTCAGAATGATCTGCAGGGCTTTTAGTTGTACACTGAATTTTCCAGGTGAAATTTAGCTGTAACTTATTTTTTGTATATTTTGCCCTTTGTTAGTGCTTTCTGTATTTTGGGGAGGAGAGATGTGAAATTGATCGCATTTTTAAGTGTATAAACAGTGACTACAAAAATTTGTTTTAAAATTTAAAGTGTGGCAATGTATTTTGATTCTCATTAAAATGCCTTTTTTATTTAAATCTGTACTGCAATGTTTTGCTTTTAGTTCTTACACTGGTCTTAAGGTTCTGCCACAAACATTGAAAACTTGTATTAATATTTTAATATAATGTCATTTAAACTATATTTGAACCAGGCAAAGGGCTTCATCTTCTTTAAAGACTCCTGTTTTCCCGCTTAGAATAGTGAGGATTTCAAGATGTCTTTTTACCAAGGCACCACAGGAGAAACAAAATAAATGTGATCTTTCCAGTTCATCATTCCCTCTGGAAAAAATTCAGATTTGCACCATTTTCTATGTAAAATAAAACATCTATTACATTTTGTTTATAGCAGGTTGTGTCATTCTTTAGATATACTATATTTTGTCATATTGATATTCTGGATGCATTTTCTGTTGCATTAAATTAAATGAAAAGGATCTAACACTGCTTTCTTTAAGGGTTGCTGTTTTTTGTTTTACCTTTTGTACCACCTCTTCAAATTAGATATACTTAGCTTGTTAGGAGTATTTGCAGTCCTCATCGTCTGCTCAGAAGGTATTTCACTTGGGGAAGACTATTAGCTGTTTTTAATAATTTATATAGAGCTCAAGAAGTTGTATGCTGGTCAGAAAATATGCTTAAGCCTCTTTATTTTGAGTAGTACTGAAGGCTTTTGTTTTGTAACCCCCCCCCCCATGCCCTTCTTAAAACCTGGCTCTTTCTATAGACTGCAAGATACGCACAAACATTTAAGAGTCCTGTGGTTGACTCTGCTGTACTACTGGGTGCCTTCAATGATTACAAACTGGCTGTTAGCTTGAACACTTTCCTCTTGGTGGACACCTTATGGTATTGAACAGATTCAGAAAGTAAGTTTATACATTGGACAGTTTTGATATTAGGACTATTAATTGCTAAACCCATATGATTTGGTACAAAGGTGCTATATTAAAGCCTGATGAGGCTGTGAGAGGTGTAAAGACTTTTTCAGTAGTATGTAGACCTCAAAGAAGAATTCACGTAAGGGATGGAAGTATGTTCCTCTGACATCTAATAGGCATTTAGATGCAGAATTCATTCGGATAGTTGTCAGGCCATGCTGATAGACTCCTACCCAAGAAGACTGAATGCTGTAATTAAATCAAAAGGTGCTTCAACAAAGATACTTTGTTGAAGCACATTTTGATTTAATTACAGCATTCTGTCTTCTTGGGTAGGAGTCTATCAGCATGGCACATCTTGACTTGGCAATATTTGTCCACTCTTCCTTGCAAAAGTGCTCAAAGTCTGTCAGATTGTGGGGGCATCTCTTGCGCACAGCCCTCTTCAGGTCACCCCCCCCCCCGATTTTCTGTTGGATTTAGGTCTGGGTTGTGGCTAGGCCATTCCAAAACTAATTTTCTTCTGGTGAAGCCATTCTTTTGTTTATTTGGATGTATGCTTGGGGTCGTCGACGTGCTGAAAGGTGAAATTCGACTTCAGCTTTCTAGCAGACCTCTGAATGTTTTGGACCAAAAGTGACTGGTATTTGGAACTGTTCATAATTCCCTCCACCATGACTAAAGCTCCAGTTCCAGCTGAAGAAAAGCAACCCCAAAGCATGATACTGCCACCACCATGCTTCAAAGTGGGGATAGTGTTCTTTTGTTGATGCGAAGTGTTGTTTTTGCGCCAAACGTACCTTTTGGAATTGTGGACAATAAGTTCAACCTCATCAGACCATAACACATTTTCCCACATGCTTTTCGGAGACTTGTATTGTTTTGCAAATTTTAGCCAGGCCTGGATGTTTTTCTGTGTAAGAAAAGGCTTCTGTCTTGCAACCCTACCCCATAAACCAGACATATGGAGAATACGGAAGATTGTTGTCACATGTAGTACACGACCAGTACTTGCCAGAAATTCCTGCAGCTCCTTCAGTGTTGCTGTAGGTCTCTTGGCAGCCTCCCTGACCAGTTTTCATCTTGTCTTTTCATCAATTTTGGAGGGACGTCCTGTTGTTTGCAACGTCATTGTTGTCCCATATTTTCTCCCCTTTATGATGACTGTCTTCACTGTGTTCCATGGTATATCCAATGCTGTGGAAATTGTTTTGTACCCTTCTCCTGACTGATACCTTTCAACAATGAGATCCCTTTGATAGTTTGTAATCTGTCTGCGAACCATGGCTTTTGCTGTAGTAGGTAAGTGAGTAAATGTCAGGAAAATCCTACTAGGATAGCTAAACTTTATTTGGGGTTAATCAGAGTCTCAAACTAAATGTCACAGAAAAAGCACCTCAAAGCCCAAATGAGTGGTACAAACACAAGAATTTTAATATTTCAAAAAAAACACAGAAACCAAGTGCACAAAACACTTTTAACTGCATCACCGTGTTTTTCATTCCAAATGGAACTTCATCAGATGCAAAACAGTTAACATCAATTACACCTTAATATACTCAATTTAAAATCAAATTAACCAATCCAATTCATATTATACAATAGTAATAAATATTCATGAAGACATTTTACATAAGGTATATTAGCATTTTTCTTTAATTTAAAAGACAATACAATTAAAATGTGAATCTTAGTTATGTAATTTATTAAAACCCTTCAGCATATACAATTGACCTGATGCAAAAAAAAAAAATAAATAAAAATAGCAGTAAAAATAACCAGCCCTATGAAATACATGTTAGAATAAGTAAATGAAAAACCTATACACACAGATAAACACACACATTCTTATGGTCTCATTTTTTATAACACAACAATCAGGCATTTTAACAGGGGTGTGTACCCTTTTTATATCCACAGTATCAGCACATCCTCCTAGGCATCTCTGTTTCATGGGTTTGGTAGACAGTGAGGATGCATTCTCCATTGTGACTTGTATTGATGTATAGAAACAGTGGCTTGAACCAGTAATAAAAAGTCTGTTCTGACTCTGATAGTACATGAAACACACCATGGAAACAGCAACAGATCTTGGTTCAGCTTCTGTGGAAGTTTACTCAGCTAAATTTGGGGCCTTCATGCCACTCTCCCTCTTCAGAAACTTGGATATATAAGCCACATACACTCATCAGTCTCTGGCCTTGCAGTCATTCATTACACCACCTGCTTTCACCCTTTCACTGTAGGACTTTGCCTTGCAGGATCTTAAGAAATTGATGAAAGGGCCTTTCATAATGCAGCAGAGAGAGGACCTCACCCAATTCCCTCTTTTGGTGTTTTCAGCTAGATAAAACAAAAAAAAGACTTACGCTTCAACGCAAAAAAAAAACAGATTTTTTTCTTGAAAATGGCAAAGGCTTATTGTGTACTTCCCACATGTCCCCAACTTGTATATGACTAATGTGTTATGATGATTTCTTCTAGCTCACCAAAAGATAACTTCTCCTTTGGGAAAACCTTTACTTTTATGAAGGTGCACTTTAAATGGAATTTCCAAAAAAAAAAGATTGATCCCAAAAGACTTGTTCTCTGCATAAGTAACTTACTCAGGTATAAGTCTGATTATAAATAAGCCTTAAACTGGAGTATGTCACGTATACAGAGAGCATGTTTTTTGGAATATGACCTCAGATGTCTAGACATTTTGGTGCAGGACAAGTCCAGACCACCACAGTACTTCCAGCATTTGATGCTTTTAAAAACACCTTCATTACCGTTTGTTCAAAGTCTGGCTCGGCCACCAACATCAAATATCGGTGGGAGGTTGGCATAATGGTTGTGGTGATGTTCTTCGTGTTTCACTGTTGCAGTCATAACTGTAGGGTGCTCCTGCCGGCAGGCAGCCCGAGGTCGGCCAGAATCCCAAAGTCTGGGTCCGGCGTCGGCTGTACAAGCTAGTACCCTGACGTCAGTACGCTGTGGTACATAGCCCTCAGCTGACGCCATCTTCTCCAGTCTTTCTTGCCGTGCGGTGGAAAGCAGCTCGCAAGTCGTTGGTTGGCGATTTTCGAACAGCGTATTTTGTTGTTGTCGGTCCGAAGTTCTTACTTCTCTTCTCAAAGCTAAGTACCCCGTTGGGGAATCTTTTTCTTGTTCCTCCGATGTCAGAAAAAGTTAATAATTGTATAACGTGTGGGAAACAAATACCTCATAAAGATTTCCACCGTTACTGTCTACCTTGCTTAGGCCCTGACCACGACGTTTCTTGTTGTCGGTTTTGTGCCAGGTTCAATTCTCGTACTATCAAGCGCAGGTACGATTGGGCTTTAAATTATTTTGGCAGACGCTTCAATTATAGAATGTCGTCGGACACTACCGGAATTCAAAAGAAGCGCAAAGACAAAGACAGGCCTCCGAGGTCCAAACAGGACTCGTTGCAGCTGGAGCCAGCGTCCGGTTCGGCTGTCGTCAGTGAGGCGCTTTTGCAGCCCCTGTCGTCCGCCACTTCTGAACCGATGGCCGATACGGACTCCCATGGGGAGCCATCAAGGCCCACTATTTTAACTGCTGCAGGACCTTCAGACGTCGCTCCTTCAGATGGGTCCGGAACCGCTGTGCAGGTACCGGCTTCTGAGGGGGTTTTCAGGCCTACTCACATCACTATTTCAAAGGCAAAGGCAAATACTCCTGTTAAGTCTAAAGTTCCTGCTCAAGCTGCTTCTGAATCTACTCCCAGGACACAAAAGCAATTATTAAAGATGGCTGAAGATTTGCTTACAATGATTAGGGGTTCTCACCCCCCCTCCTGAGAAAAGGCCTCGACAGGATGTTACTCTGGATTCCTGTGACCAGGCTTCTGTATCTTCTGTTTCTTCCTCAGATCAGGACTATTCATTTCCTCCTTATGAGGATTCGGATGCTGAGGACTCTTTACCCTCGGCCTCTCCGCCTGAGGATTTCTCTTTTGGGGAAACCTTGCAAGAGATGAGGGAACATTTTCATTGGGAAGGACAGGAGTATTCTGCTTCCAAGAAGAGGCTTAGGGAATTTCTTCTTCTTCCTCAGCATAGGCCTTTAGCTATCCCTCCTGTTTTGGACATTGTAGATGATGCTTTCTCTGAGGCTAATTTGAATCCTGATTCCATGCCTCCTGCTCCTTCTAAGCCTGATAGATTTTATAGGGTTCCTGACTCTCATTTATTTTTATTTAAATACCCTTCTGCGGATCCTGAAACTATTTCTCAGGGCTCTAAGGCTGCCAAGGTTGCTACTTCTAAAAATCCTATTCCCTCTGAGAAGGATTCTCGTGCTTTAGACAGGTGGGGAAAAAAGGTATATACTTCTGCTACCCTGTCTGTAAGGGCTTTAAATTGTCAGTTTCATATGCTTAAGTATCAGCAATTTCTTTTGTCTGTTCTAAAGCAAAAGCTTGCTTCCCTTCCTGCTTGTGCAGAGGATAAGGAACTTCAGGATGTCTTGCATGCTACTGAACAAGTGAACAAACATAGTTTACATTGTGGTATTGATGCTTTGGATGCTTCCTGCAGGGCTGCAGCCTCTGGTACTGTTATCAGGAGACATGCCTGGCTTCGTGAACAAAGTTTACCTGAACAGGTTAAGGCTAAGTTATTAGATGCCCCTGTTCAACATGATGTTCTTTTTGGATCCAAGGCTGAGGAAGTTATTAAAAAGATGGAAGAAAAGGCAAAGTCTATGCAGACTGTAAAAGATTTTTTGCAAGTTCAGCCTCCTAGATTTTCCAGGAATTGGCCCTCTAAAAATTGGTCCTTTCCCACGTCTGACAGGCCTCAAAGGGGAAGATATAGACGCTCCAGAGGTCGTGGTCAAGGTCAGGCCTCTTACAGATCTAGACAATGGACTGCTTCTTCACCTAGAAGGGGAGAAGACAGATCCCAATCTCAAAGAAAGCAAACTCAATGACTCTCTCGGTTGGGCTACAGGACCCCTTCACCTGGATGCCCCTCTCGGAGGAAAACTGTCTCTTTTTTACAGAAATTGGACTCGTATTACCCAGGACAGATGGGTATTGGACGTGATTTTAAAGGGTTACAAATTCCACTTTCACTCTTTGCCAAGGGCTCACGGTTGGCCAGATCTGCCAAAACATCAATGGTCAGAGGCCTTAACTCAAGTGGATGCTCTTCTGGCCATGAGAGCCATAGAGCCTGTTCCACTCTCGGAGATGGGAAAAGGTTTTTATTCAAGACTGTTTCTGGTTCCCAGAAAACAAAACTCATGGAGACCTATTCTGGACCTTTCTGTGTTAAACACCTTTTTGGAAATTCCAAAATTCAAGATGCTTACTCTGCAGCAACTAATTCCAATGCTCTCTCAGGACGCCTGGATGGTGACATTGGACTTAAAGGAAGCCTACTTACATATTCCCATCAGGCAGGAACGCAGGAAATTCCTCAGGTTCAAGGCAGGTTCGAGGCACTTTCAATTCTCTGTACTGCCCTTTGGTTTATCTACTGCCCAGAGTCTTTACCAAGTGCCTGGCACCAGTAGTGGCTTACTGCAGACTTCAGGGGATCCAGATTTACCCCTATTTGGACGACTGCCTTATTCAGGCAGACAGCAAAGATCTTCTACTTCAACATCTGGACTTTGTTCAACGTCTTCTCCTCCTACTGGGATTCTCAGTGAACACAAAAAAGTCACATTTGATCCCTTCTCAACAAATGGTATTCTTGGGAGCCCTCTTAAATACAACCTTACAAAGGGCCTTCCTCACTCCAGAAAAACAAACTCAGCTGGCTTCTACTTTCAGCACCCTAGCAACTCTATCTCAGCTCACTGCAAGGAAATTCCTGCAGGCTCTGGGCTACATGGCTTCCTGCATTCTGTTGATTCCAAACGCAAGGCTTCATATGAGAAAGCTTCAATGGTATCTGAAAAGTGTATGGTCACAGCATTACCACGATCTGGATATTCTGATTCCTTTGATCCCCTGCCTTCAGTGGGAGTTCCTCTGGTGGTCCAGGGTATGCGCTCTAAACGAAGGAAAGCCTTTTCGTCTACCTCAACCTACTCAAATCCTAACCACGGACGCCTCGGATTATGCTTGGGGAGCACACTTTCTAGACAATTGCCAGCAGGGAACCTGGACAAAGGACCATCTTCACTGGCACATCAATCTGAAGGAAATGTTGGCAGTTCAAAATGCCCTTCTAGCCTTCAAGAACCTTTTGCAACCAGGGCCTCTGCTAATTCGCACAGACAACACCACGGTCATGTGGTACATCAACAAGCAGGGGGGTTCTCATTCGTACCCCCTTTGCAGACTAGCTATGGCTTTATGGGACACAGCTCTAAATTTGAATCTACATCTCCAGGCTCAATTCATTCCAGGGGAACAGAATCTCTTAGCAGACAGCCTGAGCAGAAACATTTCAGATCCTCACGAATGGATGCTAGACACCAACTTATTCAACAGGATTACTGCAGTTTGGGGGTGTCCCCAGATAGATCTGTTTGCATCCCATCTCAATCATCAGCTGCCTCGCTTTTGCACCAGGTCCTTCCACAAAACAGCTTGGAGAGTGGATGCCCTGTCCTTCAGCTGGAGAAGCCTTTCAGGATATGCCTTCCCTCCTCTTCCTCTACTACCTCGGGTATTACTGAAGATAAAACAGGACAAGCCCAAGTTCCTCATCTTGATTGCTCCAAATTGGCCTCGACAGTTTTGGTATCCAACTTTAAAGCACCTGTTCTTGGGGCCTCCTTGGATTCTCCCTCTGAACCCTTCGCTTCTGTCCCAGCATCAGGGTCAGTTACTACATTCCAATCTCAAGACCCTTTGCCTGGCAGCTTGGCTCTTCAAAGGAATTTGATTTCCTCTAGTCTTCCCAAACAAGTTTTGGATGTTCTTCTGGAAGCTAGACGGCTTAGCACTAGGAAATCCTATGCCTCTAAATGGAAGAGGTTTTGTATTTGGATGCAGGACCGAGGCTCGGATCCTCTGGTACCTGATCTCTCTTCTATTTTGCTTTACCTTTCGGAACTTTTATCTAAAGGACTTTCCTTTTCTTCCATTAAGATTCATGCTTCTGCTATTTCAAGCATTTCAGTTCTGATCCTCCTGTTTTTTCTCATCCTTTGGTGAAGCAATTCTTGAGAGGGGCTAAAAATTTGCGGCCTCCCAGGACCCCTCCTGTCCCTGCCTGGGATCTTAATTATGTTTTAGAAAAACGTACTTTGCCTCCTTTTGAGCCTGCTGCATCTTCAGATATTAAGTTTTTATCTTGGAAGACTGTTCTTTTATTAGCATTGACCTCTTCCAGAAGGGTCTCAGAGTTGCAAGCTCTCATGGCTGTGGAACCATACCTCATTTTCCATCAGGACAGAGTATCCTTGAGGACCAATCCTACTTTCATGCCTAAGGTGATTTCGAAAGTGGCTTTAAATCAGACAATTCACCTTCCTACTTTCTTTCCAAATCCTCAAAATAAAGGGGAAAGGATTTTGCATTCATTGGATGTGCACAGACAGTTACGATTTTACCTGGACAAGACCAAAGAGTTCAGAAAGTCTAATCAATTGTTTGTTTCTTTTGCCTCCAGTTCTCTTGGAAAACCTATTTCTAAACAAACTATTTCCAAATGGATTGCTTATGGAATCAGATTTTGTTACACTCATCATGGGAAACAGTTTCCAGGTACCATTAGAAGTCATTCTACTAGAGCAGCTGCCACTTCTACAGCTTTCCTCAGAGGAGTCCCTACCAAGGATATCTTGGAAGCTGCCACTTGGAGTTCTGTGCATACTTTTTCCAAGCACTACAATCTCCCTCTGTTTTCTAAGACCAGGGCAGGCTTTGCCTCTGCTGTTTTGCCTCCCCTTCTTCTATCTAAAGCCTCCTCCCCTTTACACTGCTTTGGGATTCCACCCTACAGTTATGACTGCAACAGTGAAACACGAAGAACATAGTACAGTTGTGTACACCTACCATAAATGTAGATGTTCGAGTGTCTTCACTGTTGCAGTCGGGGTTTCCCTCCCTCCTATCCCCTCTTTTTTCTCCCCTTTCCTTTTTTGTGGTGTATTTGTGTTTTCTTGTTGGATTCATTTTTGTTTTTTTGGGGACTTCTGACATCTAGGGCAAGAAAGGCTGGAGAAGATGGCGTCGGCTGAGGGCTATGTACCAAAGCGTACTGACGTCAGGGTACTAGCTTGTACAGCCGACGCCGGACCCAGACTTTGGGATTCTGGCCGACCTCAGGCTGCCTGCCGGCAGGAGCACCCTACAGTTATGACTGCAACAGTGAAGACACTCGAACATCTACATTTATGGTAGGTGTACACAACTGTACTTTTACCTTACAGACATGAGGTGCAGGGTTTGATTCTCACTTGGGGCAACTGGCTAGGCTTAAAATGGCCCACAAGGGCAGTTAGCCTAGTACTAATCTATGAACCTATAAACCTGGTAGCTTGTACAAAGTTCAACCTGCTTCACATTCACTCCTTAACTGTCCAGTTTTACCAGAATGTCCAAGCTTCTTTATCATATTTTTGGTCTGTTCCTCATAAAATTTTGAATGTTCTTCATCTCACATTGCTGCAGTCCTTACATATGGGGTAGTCCGCTGTCCTCGGTCAGCCCGAATACCAAAGTATTAGGCTGACGTCGGTCATGGGCGCCCAGAACTGACATCAGAGCGTCAGGGTACAAGAGCGCATGACCGACGTCATATCCTCAGTCTTTTTTGCCGCATGGTCCGATGCAGAAGCAGCGTTGCAAGTACCGTTCGGCGTTCTGAAATTTTCGTATTCTGAGTTTCAGACCGAATCCAAGTTGGGCTAAGTACCCGTTGGGGAATATTTTAGTTTTTTCTTGCCTCAGTTAATTCCGGATGTCAGAAAAAGTGAATAATTGTATTTCTTGTGGGAAACAGATACCGTGAAGAAGCGTAAAGACAAATCTTTAAAACCCAGACAGGATGAGTCGTCCGTTCCGGACGCCAGTTCTTTAGAAACTACGGTGGAATCTGTGGATCCGACCGAGGTTTCAGTTGAGTCTCAGGAGGAGACTTTGATTTTGCAAGATGTGGCCTCTCAGGAGGCAGGTCAGGCTGAGGGGGCCTCTCAGGTTACTGTTCTCCCTTCATTACCTAAGGGGATTAGGCCTTCTCCTTCTGTCTCTAAGGCTCCTTCCAAAGGCAGGACTGGTTTGCCTTTCTCTGGTGTCAGTCCTAGTTCTACAGGTTCTGTGCCTAAGAAGCACATGCTTAAAATGGCAGAAGATTTAATTACCTTGATTAGAGGTTCTATGCCCCCTCCTGATAAGAGGCCTAGGGTGGAGCCAGAGGTGGAAAGTTTGGAACAGGCCTCAGATGATTCAGAGTCTTCGGCTGAAGACATTCAGGATTTTCCTCCTTATTCTGATTCTGATGCAGAGGATTCCACTCCTCCTGCTTCTCCTCCAGAGGATTTTTCCTTTTCAGAAACACTTCATTCTATGAGGGAGCATTTTAAATGGGAAGGTCAGGATTTCTCAGATTCACGGAAGAGGCTAAGGGAATTCTTGTTTTTACCACAACATAGGCATTTGGCTATACCTCCTGTTTTGGATGTTGTGCAAGATGTTTTCTCTGAGGCTTCCCTTAATCCAGATTCTTTGCCTCCTGCGCCAGTTAAACCGGACAGGTATTACAGGGTGCCTGAGGCTCATAAATATCTGTATAAGAGTCCCAGGGCAGACCCAGAAACTATTAGCCAGGGACCTAAAGGTGTCAGAGCTTCTGTTGTAAAGAATCCAGTTCCTATAGATAAAGAGGCTAGAGCTTTGGATAGATGGGGTAAAAAGGTGTATACCTCTTCTACTTTAGCAATGAGGGCTTTGAATTGCCAGTTTCATATGTTGAAGTATCAGAATTTCCTCCTTTCTCAACTAAAATCTAAAGTGGATGCTTTGGCAGAGGGCATAGAGTGTAAAGAATTACAGGACTTGGTACATGTCTCTGAACAGGTGGGTAAGCATTCTTTACAGTGTGGTTTTGATGCTTTACAGGCTTCTTCCAGGGTGGCTGCCACTGGTTCAGTTCTTCGCAGGCACGCCTGGCTTAAGGATCAGAATTTGTCAGAGCATGTTAAAACTAGAATTTTGGATGCTCCTTTACAGTCTGAAGTTTTATTTGGTCCCCCTGTGGAGTCGGTCTTGAAAAAAATGGAAGACAAGGCTAAGTCTATGCAGACTGTTAAAGATTTCTTGCAGGTGCAGCCTCCAAAGTTTAGCAGGAATTGGCCTACTAAGGGGTGGGCGTATCCTTCTTCTGATTCTCAGTCTAGAGGTAGATCTAGGCGTGGTAGGGGCAGAGCTCAGAGTACTTTCAGGCCTAGAACATGGAGTTCACCTGCACAATCTACAGGTGAGGGCAGGGGCCAGTCCTTTCGTAAACAGGCCCAATGACCTGCATTTTCAGCTGCCAGATTCTTCTTGCCTGGCAGCTCCTTTGGGAGGAAAGTTAGCACTCTTCAAGCAAAACTGGCTTTTAGTCACCCAGGACAAATGGGTATTGGACATTATAAACCGAGGCTACAAGTTTTATTTCCATACATTGCCTCCTTTCAAAGGCATGCCAGACGTTCCTCCTCAACAAAGGGTAGAGGCTTACAAGCAGATTTCTTTACTTCTTCAAATGGGAGCCATACAGCCGGTCCCTCTGTCAGAAGTGGGCCTAGGATTTTATTCTCGCCTGTTTCTAGTACCAAAGAAAGGGAACACGTGGAGACCGATTTTGGATTTATTTATCCTCAACACTTACCTGGACATTCCAAAGTTCAAAATGTTGACGTTACAACAGCTTTTACCTCTGTTGGGCAAAGATCACTGGATGGTAACTCTGGATCTCAAAGAGGCTTATCTTCATGTTCCTATCAGGCCCAGTTGCAGGAGGTACCTGCGTTTTCGGGCTGGGACTTTACATTATCAGTTCTCTGCATTGCCCTTTGGCTTATCTACTGTGCCCAGGGTGTTCACAAAGGTTCTGGCTCCAGTGATAGCTTTCTTCAGGTTGAGAGGAATACAAATTTATCCTTATTTGGACGATTGTCTGATTCTTGCTCAAGACAAGTACGAACTTCTTCATCATCTACAGTATGTGATGGCAGTGTTAAGGTGCCTAGGGTATTCTGTGAACGAAACAAAGTCCAGTCTAGTACCCTCTCAGGAAATGTGCTTTCTGGGTGTGAGACTGAATACAGCTTCCCAGATGGCTTTTTTGACCCCGGACAAGCAAAAGAACCTTACTCTTTACTTCCATCAATTGTCTCTACGGTCCAGGCTTACTGCAAGGACAGTCCTTCAAGCCTTGGGGTTCATGGCATCTTGTATCCTGGTGCTTCCCAATGCCAAACTGCATATGAGGAAGCTCCAATGGTATCTCAAAAATGTATGGACACAACACTGCCAAGATCTGGACATTGTCATTCAAATAATACCTTGCATTCAAAAGGAATTTTTGTGGTGGGCTCAGGAATGTCACCTAAACAAGGGACTCTCTGTGACCCGACCAGAGGTGAGTCAGATTCTAACGACAGATGCCTCGGACAAGGCTTGGGGAGCACACCTCAATGGAAAATGGGTTCAAGACACGTGGCCTGCCAGACTTCAACATTTGCATATCAACTTGAAGGAGATGTTAGCAGTCCAATTTGCATTGATGGCTTTCAAGGATTTACTTCACCCAGGGCAAGTGTTGATTCAAACAGACAACACAACTGTCATGTGGTACATCAACAAGCAAGGGGAACACATTCGTACCCTCTTTGCAGACAAGCGATGATTTTGTGGGAGACTGCTCTCAGTTTACACCTCAATCTTCAGGCAAGGTTTCTACCAGGAGCACAGAACTCCTTAGCAGATGTGTTGAGCAGACAGATAGTGGATCCCCACGAGTGGAAATTGGATCCTCATGTATTTCGAAAGTTGACAGTGTTATGGGGAACTCCAGACATAGATCTGTTCGCTTCTCCACTAAATTTCCAGTTGCCAAAGTTTTGCACAAAACTGTTTCATCCCACAGCTTGGAAGGTGGATGCTCTATCATTCAGTTGGAGCAATCTTCACGTCTATGCCTTTCCGCCTCTGCCTCTCCTCCCAAAGGTACTCTTGAAGGCCAGACAAGACAAGCCATCCATGATTCTGATAGCTCCAGATTGGCCTCGACAGCACTGGTACCCTCTGCTGAGAAGTTTAGTACGGGAGCCTCCATGGCCTTTGCCTTCGATTCTGCACCTTTTGTCACAGGAGGGCAATCATTTCCTCAATGTCAGGATTCAGTCCCTGCATCTAACAGCCTGGCACATTCTGTTCTAGACCCTGGAGGGTCTCAGCTTCCACAGCAAGTTTTGAATGTTATTTTGGAGGCCAGAAGGCCTAGTACAAGGAAAGTTTACGCTGATAAATGGAGGAGGTTTTTTGTTTGGAGCAAAGCAAAGGACTTTGATGTTTCCAAGCCTAATTTAGGTGTTTCTCTTCAATACCTTACAGATTTATTAGACAAGGGTTTGTCTTTCTCCTCTATAAAGGTTCATGCTGCAGCCATTTCTGCTCACTATGACTGTGACCCTCCTTTATTCTCTCATCCTTTGTTTAAGCAATTTCTTAGAGGGGCAAAGAACATAAGACCCCCACGTAGAGCTCCTACTCCTGCCTGGGATCTCAATTTTGTGTTGGAAAAACTTACTTTACCTCCTTTTGAGCCTGCAGCTACTGCCGAATTGAAGTTTTTGTCCTGGAAGACTGCTTTTTTGTTGGCCATTACGTCTGCAAGAAGGGTTTCTGAATTACAGGCCCTTATGGCAGTTGAACCCTTCCTAAGTTTTCATAAGGACAGGGTATCTTTACGTACTAATCCTACTTTTATGCCTAAGGTGGTTTCTAGTGTGGCCTTGAACCAGGCTATTCATTTGCCTACTTTTTATGCAGATCCCCAAAATAAAGGGGAGAAGATTTTGCACACTTTGGATATTCACAGGCAGTTGCGTTATTTGAGCAGAACAAAAGGGTTCAGACAGTCTCAGCAGTTGTTTGTTTCTTTTGCCTTGGGTTCTCAGGGAAAACCTGTTTCTAAACAAACTATTTCTAAGTGGATTGGTTTTTGTATTGCTTTCTGTTATTCCCATCATGGTAAGGAGATTCCGGCTGGAATCAGGCCTCATTCCACTAGAGCTACTGCCACTTCTACAGCCTTTTTAAGGGGGGTAGCTGCTAAAGATATTTTAGAAGCAGCTACTTGGAGTTCAGTGCATACTTTTTCTAAACATTACCACCTTCCTCTTTATTCTAAGTCTAGGGCTGGATTTGCCACTGCAATATTACAGGGCATTTTGGCAGCTCCTAATGCGTTATGATTTTGCCAGCCTCCCTTTACCTCTGCTTTGGGATTCTACCCATATGCAAGGACTGCAGCAATGTGAGATGAAGAACATAGTACAGTTTTGTACCTACCATAAATGTAGATGTTCGAAGATCCACATTGCTGCAGTCCAATTTACCCTCCCTCCTTCCCCTCTACAGTTTGGAATGGTTGTATGGTTTGGGTGGTAGCTGTTATTTGTACATATTTTGTTTTTTGGGAAGTATTCTGTTTTTGCCTGTGGCCTTTCTTTTTAGGGCCTTCTGACATCTGGGGCAAGAAAAGACTGAGGATATGACGTCGGTCATGCGCTCTTGTACCCTGACGCTCTGATGTCAGTTCTGGGCGCCCATGACCGATGTCAGCCTAATACTTTGGTATTCGGGCCGACCGAGGACAGCGGACTACCCCATATGTAAGGACTGCAGCAATGTGGATCTTCGAACATCTACATTTATGGTAGGTACAAAACTGTACTTTTTCTCTAGTAAATCAGTAAGGACTGAAGTCAGAAAATGGCAGACATTTGAGTTTCAGACTTCATATCCTTCAGAAATTCATGCTGCTATTCTATCAACTTTTGAAGTTTGTAATATTTAAAAATTGTTCCTTTTTTTGGGCCTTTGTCCCCTCATTATTTATGACTTTGTCCAGATTTCTTGCTGTAAGAGGTTGAGAGGTATTTCCATAGTACATTTAGAAGTATCTGTTAGTGGATTCAGAGGATATTCTCCAAGATATTGTCAGGGGCTCTAGATTAGCTCTAGGCCACAATAACTTTCCAAATGATGGACATGTCAGGTTAGGGGAAAATGTACATGCTTTCCACCTTCCCTTTGAAGGTCATTAACTGTTAGACCCACATGGTAAAGTATGGAGTAATCTTGAGGGGGGGGCTTCCTATGCAGAACAAAAATGAAACACTGAGAATGCAAGTGTTGAGGTTGGATCAGACAGCACAAAAAGTGAGCATACATCAACTATGGGTATATTGTAGTGGTGCAAATTTAGAACAATAGCTGTAGACTTGATTGTTAGGACAGGGATCTTTCTTTTCTTTCTTCTTCTTTTACTTTTTATTCATTCTTCAGAAAAAATATAAAAAAAAAATTAAAAGGAAAAACATGAGACTATCAAACAGTTCTTCATCCACGTCCCTGGATACAACAATTACCATTAACATTTGCTGTCAGACCAGACATCAGTAGGAAAAGCAAAGGTGCCTCTAAGAAGATATGGCAAGGAAAGAAAAAGGATAACCTAGGGATGCCTGTTGGCAACAATGTCATGTGACCATTAGTCAATCATGACTACGACTACAAAGGCAACCTTCTTTCTACTCCCTGCTGCAGCCATTCCTTCTCCATATCTCATAAGGACATTCTGACCCTCTTTCACCAAAAAAAAAAAAAAAAAAAAAATGGTAACCTCAGACAAATATCATCACTTGAGTACAAAATATAATTCTTGGTTTCATGCCTTTCACATGGATGCATATCCTCTTCCATAGAATCAGCTGGAGTTGGCCTTGCCCCTTCTGGAGTCCCTAGTAGTCTAAGGAACAGCACAAAGTGTACCTCCAAGAGAGATGAAAAAAAGGTTCTATTCCAGATTGTACTTTTTCTACAAAATGACAAGCTGTGGAGAACTACAGTGGACCTTCTAAGGTTAAGGTCCTAAAGAAGAGAATGCTTACCCAGCAGTTCATCTCCCCCTTGTTAATGTGTGTAGTGCTTATGCTAACTGTGATGCCTACTTACATATGCCAGTATGCAAATAGCAGAAGAGATTTCTCAGATGCAGAATCACTAATCACAGTTTCCAGTGTGTGTTATCCTTGGTGTCTACATGGCTTCTACAAATGTGTAGCATCAGTAGTTGCTTTCATAAGGAACAAAGGCATTCATATTTAACCATATTTCAGTGACTGCCTTTTACAAGATTGTTCTAAGGAGGAACTGCAGGGAACACTCCAGAATATTCTTAGCTGTGTCCAGAACTTTGGGTTCTGTGTGAATCTGCCAAAGAATAGTACAACACCCAGCATATCCAAAGACTTTATGGGGGCCCATTTGTACACACCTCTGAAAAGGGTCTTTTCCAAAAAAGCCATGTTTCTAGAGGACTTTTTACTGCAACAATAACAGAAGGCACTCCTGACTGCAGTGGAATTTGTTAGGTCTCTCCGTTACAGTGTCAGTCATCCTAATGGAACTACTGCTTAGGTCTGAAAAATCCCATAGGTCCTAAAGAGCATATGAGAGCAGCATTCATAACCTGCAAAAATTAGGCTTTTAGTCCAGCCATGCAAAATTTCCCTTTTGAGCTATTCAAATCAAGGCCAGTATGTGGATGCCTTTTCTAATGCATGCATACACTCAGACTTTAACTACAGATGCATCAGATCTAGACTGGGGGCAAATATCTGGAACCTCAAGGTGCAGAATCAGTAGACCCAGATACTGGGGAAGTAGCTTATCATAAGGGAATATTAGCATTGGCACTAGCTCATAAGACATTCAGACAGATTTGGAAAAGTACAGTTGTGTACTCTTACCATAAATGTAGATGTTCGAGTGTGTTCACTGTTGCAGTCATGACTGTAGGGTTCTTCCTGCCAGTAGCAGCCCCCGATCGGCCAGAGTCCCAAAGTCTGGATCGGGCATCAGCTGAGGTCACTTTTATCCTGATGTCAATGCGCCAGATGGTATAAAGACCTCAGCTGATGCCATTTCCCCAGTTTTTCTTGCCCCAGATGTCAGGTGCCCAGAAAGAAAAGGCTAATAAAGAAACCATGCCCAAAACCTCATCAGCCAAAATACCTCATAACAGATAATACTCAAAGAAAAAACAAAAGAGGGGGTAGGAGGGAGGGTAACCCAGACTGCAACAGTGAACACACTCGAACATCTACATTTATGGTAAGAATACACAACTGTACTATGTCCTTAGTGGTTCACTGTTGCAGTTATGACTGTAGGGTTGAGTCCCAAAGCTAAGAAAGGGTGGCTGGAGGAGAAACAGAGGGAGCGGTCACAAAATCTTGCAAAACCGGCCCTGGATTTAAAATAGAGAGGGACGTTGTAATGCTTTGAAAAAGTATGTACAGAACTCCAAGTAGCAGCCTCCAAAATATCCTTGGTAGGAATCCCACAAAGAAAAGCTGCTGAAGTAGCAGTAGCCTGGGTAGAATGAGTCCTAACATTAACAGGAATTGGATTACCATGATAAGAGTAACAGAACTTGATGCAATGGGCAATCCACTTGGAAATAGTTTGCTTAGTGATTGCTTTCCCTTGAACAGTAGGAGCATAAGCGACAAACAACTGATCAGATTTCCGGAATATCTTGGTCCTGTCCAGGTATAAACGAAGCTGCCTGTACACGTCTAAAGAGTGCAAAATACTTTCTTCCTCACTTTGAGGATTAGGATAAAAGGTAGGCAAATGAATAGACTGATTCAAGGCCACTGCCAAAACCACCTTGGGCATAAAGGTGGGATTAGTCTGTAGAGATACCCTGTCCTGATGAAAAATAAGGAAGGGTTCCACAGCCATGAGTGCTTGCAATTCCAAAATTCTTCTAGCAGAGGTAATAGCTAAAAGAAAAGCAGTTTTCCAAGACAAAAATTTCAAATCCGTGGAAGCTGCAGGTTCAAAAGGAGACAAGGTTGTGTCTTTCGGCTTTTCCCGGTTAGGGGTCGCCACAGCGGAACTCCGGTCCGCTAATGATTGGCAGTAGAGTTTTATATGCTGGCTTGCCGGGCCTAACGCACAACCTTCAACGAAGGAACGCCCATTCACGCATGTCGTCATACAGTAGACGCTTTAACTGAGAATCGAACGGGCAACGTCTAACTGTGAGGCGACAACGCTACCGCAGCACCACCACCGCGTTAATTTCTCCAAAACATAGTTAACATCCCAAGTGGGAACAGGAGCCCTCATAGGGGGCCGAATATTCTTAGCCCCTCTAAGAAATTGTTTAAGTAATGGATGAGAAAAAATCGGAGGATCCGTATCGTAATGTGCAGAAATAGCAGAAGCATGAAGCTTAACAGACGAAAAAGATAGGCCCGTATGTAACAACTCTGTCAGATGCTGTAAAATCAGAGGAATGTTCGGAACAGCAGAATCACCACCCTGGACTTGATTCCAGGAGCAAAATCTTTTCCATTTACCCGCATAAGATTTTCTAGTGCTGGGCCGTCTAGCTTCAAGGATTACATCCATAACCTGTTTGGAAAGGGTAGAGGTGTTTACAGACCCTGGATCCACCTGGCAGCTAGATTCGGAGTTTTTACATGACTGTGCAGTATCCAGCCATCCCGTTGAGACAGTAGATGTGGGATTTGAGGCAGAATCCAGGGAGGCTCCCGAACCAGGTTCATCAGAGTGGAATACCAGAATTGCCGAGGCCAATTGAGAGCCAGTAAAATCATTTGCTGTCTGTCCTGTTGTATCTTCAGAAGTACCCGAGGTAGAAGAGGAAAAGCATATACTGAGAGGGGTTTCCAACTGAATGAGAGGGCATCCACTTGACATGCTAGTTTGTGGTAGGTCCTTGTGCAGAATGTCAGAAGTTGATGATTCTGGGGGGATGCAAAGAGATCTATGTCTGGACATCCCCATGCCTTTATAATCATCCTGAATATCCGAACATCCAACATCCATTTGTGTGGATCCGAAATGTGTCTGCTCAATGTGTCTGCCAGAGTGTTGTGTTTTCCTGGCAGGAATTGCGCTTGTAAGTCGACACTGCAGGTCAGAGCAGTGTACCATAGAGTCATGGCTAATCTGCACAGGGGGTAAGAGTGGGAGCCCCCTGCCTGTTTATGTACCACATCACTGTAGTGTTGTCTGTCTGTATCAACAATTGTCCTGGTAGAAGAAGGTCCCTGAAGGCTATCAGGGCATTCTGTACAGCCAGCATCTCCTTCAAATTTATGTGCAGGTGTGTTTGCTCCTTTGTCCAAACACCCTGAAGACATCTCCCGTGCATGTGGGCTCCCCAGGCATAATCTGAAGCATCTGTTGTCAGAACTTGGTTGGTTGGTGGAGGACAAAAAGGCTTACCCTTGTTCTGTAGGCAGGCTTCGGCCCACCAAAGAAACTCTTGCTGGAGACCAGGCAAAATCGTGATCACTGTTTCCAAACTGTGGTAATGCTGAGACCATACACTCTTGAGGTACCACTGCAGTTTCCTCATATGCAGTCTTGCATATGGTATTAGTAGAATGCAGGAAGCCATGTAACCCAAAGCCTGCAGAATTTTTCTTGCCAGCTGTTTCATTGAAGCCAGGTGTCGGAAAAAAGCCAGTTGCACTTTTTTGTCTGGTGTCAAGGAAGCCATCTGGGTTGTAGTACTCAGAAGAGCACCCAGGAAAGTAATCTGTTGTGTGGGTACCAGATTTGATTTCTTTAGATTCACTGTGAAACTGAGGTACTGAAGAAGATGCTGCACAAAAGCTAGATGCCGAAGTAGTGTCTCTTTGTCGTCTGCTTGAATAAGACAGTTGTCCAGATAAGGGTATACTTGAATCCCCTTCTGTCTGCAAAACGCCATTACTGGTGCCAGGCACTTTGTAAAGACCCTGGGTGCAGTAGATAAGCCAAAGGGCAGCACAGAGAACTGGTAATGCTTCGAGCCCACTTTGAAACGCAAATACCTTCTGCACTCTTGCCTTATAGGAATATGCAGGTAAGCTTCTTTTAAGTCCAAAGTCACCAGCCAAGCGTTCTTGCCCAACATAGGCAGCAGCTGCTGCAGAGTGAGCATCTTGAATTTTAGGATATCTAGGAAGGTGTTTAGTACAGAAAGGTCCAGGATTGGTCTCCACGAATTTTCCTTCCTGGGAATCAGGAAAAGTCTGGAATAAAAACCTTTCCCTATTTCTAAATTTGGTACCAATTCTATGGCCCTCATAGCTAGGAGGGACTGAACCTGCCGTTGTGCCTCTGCCCACTGATGATTTGGCAGATCTGGCCAACCATTTGGTTTTGGCAAGGTGTGGAAATGAAATCTGTAACCTCTTGAGACTATGTCCAGAACCCATTTGTCCCGGGTTATGTGGTTCCAATTTTGATAAAAAAAAGAAATCCTTCCTCCCAAAGGTGCTTCCAGGAGAGGAGCCCCTGGAACCAGAAAGGGAGAGTCATAAAGACTGTTTTCAGTAGGGTTGAGACTTATCTTCACCTCCCTTGGGAGCGGGGGCACTCCACTGCCTATTCCTAAAATGGGTCTGTGTCTGTCCCCTATCTCTGGAACGCCTGAATCCGCCTCTCTGAGACCTGTCCGAGCCCAGAAAGGACCAAGGTTTAACTGGCCAGTGTCTGCTAAATCTAGGAGGTTGCATCTGTTGAAAATCCTTAACTGTCTGCATAGATTTGGCTTTGTCCTCCATTTTCTGTAATACCTCTTCAGCTTTGGACCCAAACAGAACATCATGCTGCTAAGGGGCATCCAAAAGTTTGGCTTTAACCTGATCCGACAAGCTTTGTTCCTTTAACCAAGCATGTCTTCTAATAATTGTTGCAGCCCTACAAGAAGCTTCCAAAGAATCAAAACCACAATGCAGGGTATGTTTACCCACCTGTTCAATAGCATGTAATAAATCCTGTAACTCCCGATTATCCACATCAATAGAAACAGCTGACATCTTTTGTTTAAAAACAGACAAAAGGTATTGCTGATACTTCAGCATATGAAATTGACAGTTCAAAGCCCTAATAGACAATGTAGCAGAAGTATAAACTTTTTTACCCCATCTCTCCAAAGCCCTGGACTCTCAGTCAGAGGGAATAGGATTTTTAGCAGAGGCCGCTTTAACACCCTTAGGACCCTGAGAAATTGTTTCCGGATCAGGTGAAATATTCTTAAAAAGAAACTTGTGAGAATCCGGAACCCTATAATACCTATCCAGTTTGACTGGAGCAGGGGGAAAAGAAACAGGAGAGAGAGAAGCTTCCGAAAAAACATCATCTACAATGTCCAATACAGGGGGAATAGCCAGGGGCCTATGCTGTGGGCGAAGAAGAAAATCCCTAAGCCTTTTCTTGGATTCAGAGAATTCCTGCCCTTCCCAGTGAAAATGCACCCTCATATCATGCAAAGTTTCACCAAAAGAATAATCCTCAGGAGGAGAAGCTGAAGGAAAGGAATCTTCAGCATCAGAATCCTCATAAGGAGGAAAAGAATAATCCTGCTCAAGGGAAGAAGCAGAAGAAACAGAAATTTGGTCTGAAGAATCATAATCAGACTGTAATCTAGGCTTCTTGTCAGGAGGGGGATGTGAACCCCTGATCATAGTTAAGAGATCTTCAGCCATCCTATGCATCTGCCTCTGAGGCCTAGGACCCTGATCAAAAGGAACCTGTGCTTGCCATTTCACTTTAGCTGGAGCCTTAGACTTTGTCTTTGAAAGTAAAACTGAATCCACATTTACAGGAAGCTGCGAAGGCCTGAGAACTCCCTCAGAAGCCGGTACCTGCCTACTGGCTCTGGACCCAACTGAGGGAGGAGTATCCGAAAGTCCAGTCCCTGGCAGTTCTGAAGACCCCATCAGCTCCACACCGGAGTTGGTACAGGCAATTGGTTCAAAAGAGGCGGACGACAGGGGCTGCAAAGGTGCCTCACTGATGACCAACAAACCAGCAACTGGCAATAACTGAGTAACATCCTTTGCTGTGGACCTCGGAGGCCTGTCTGCATCCTTGTGCCTCTTACACACCCCAGAAGCCGGAAAAGAATCCGAAGACATGTTATAATTAAACCTTTTTCCAAAATAGTAAAAGGCAAAGTTATATCTACGCCTAATAGTACGCTGATTAAATCTAGCACAAAACGCACAATTAGCAACTTTGTGGTCAGGACCCAGGCAGGGAATACAGTAAGAGTGAAAATCCGTATGAGGTATTTGCTTCCCACAAGAAATACAATTATTAACTTTTTCTGACATCTGACTGGAGCAAGAAAAAGACCTCCCCAACGGGGTACTTATCTTATAAAATGAAAATCCTGGGATAAAATCCAAAAACAAACAGGAACAGGCTGACCAGCATCAGTGAACTGCAAAGGGCTCTGTGCGGCAAGAAAGACTGGGGAAATGGCATCAGCTGAGGTCTTTATACCTTCTGGCGCATTGACATCAGGATAAAAGCGACCTCAGCTGACCCCCGATCCAGACTTTGGGACTCTGGCCGATCGGGTACTGCTGCTGGCAGGAAGAACCCTACAGTCATGACTGCAACAGTGAACCACGAAGGACATCCAGGATTCCTGCACCACTTCATCCTTGACAACATTAGAATAATGTAGCACATAAATAGCATGTTAATGAGGAAACACTCCTACTTTACAGATTAACCATATAAGTCTGGGAATTAGCTTTGCATGCAAAAATGAGTCGGGGGGGGCTCATAGTTCCCTCAGAATGTACAATACAGCAGATACCTTCAACAGACTAATGGCAAGCAACCACAAATTTTAGATGAACAAAACTGTCTTCAGTAGGCTAACAGAAAAATAAAGGTTTCCAGGGAGAGGTTTGTTTGTCCCCACAGCCATCTGCTTTCCACCAGAGTTCTGCACAGAATTCCAATGCAGAAAGGCAAAGTAGGTAGATATTTTCTTCCCTTTGAAAAAAAAAACATTTTCCATCCATACCTTCAACTCATCTACCACCAAAAGTTCTGCAGAAGATGATTGTAGAAGGCCAATAATAATACTGTCTCCTTTAAGGCCAAAGCCACATTTTCTTACTCCTAATACAACTGAGTAAGGATATTCCTACTTTCTCTTTCTCCAGCAGTCAACTTGTCTTGGCACTTGGAAGCCCTATTTAGCCAACCTAAACCAAGCGTCCAGGGCCTCGGGCTTACAGCATGGGTAATAGCAATACTTAATATCTCTCAGCAGTTTTTTTTCAGAGGCTCTACCTAGTATTATTTTGAAGGGATGGAAATTTAGCAAAAGGAAGTCATAGCTGGCAAAATGGAGGAGCTTTTCCTTTCATTGCAGCAAACAGTCCCATGATCCCAATTTAATAAGGTTCCCTGCAACTGTCTTATATGTTAGATCTTTTTGAAGAAGGTCTTTCCTTCAAATCAGTAAAAATATATTTCAACCATCTCAGCATGCCTTCCTCAAGACTCACCCCACCAAATTACATGCTGGTAAAGTAGTTTGTTAAAGGTGTCTGAGATTTCCATCCACCAAGGAGGGTCATCTCCTTCCTTGGGATCTTAACTCAGTCTTAGAAAAATTAAACTTAGATCCATTTGACCTAGCAGCATCCACAACTCATCAAATTCCTTTCCTGGAAAATGGCACTTCTGGTGGCTATTATTTAGGGCCAAAAGATTTCCGAGTTACAGGACTTTATATTCAGAGAGGGAAATTTAGTGTTTCATCTGAAAACTGTCCCTTCTTTTATGTGAAAATGCAGTTCCAGAGGTATCCTTTAACCAGAATATTCAACAACTTTTTTTCCCAAAGCTGGAAAATAAAGGTCAGAAAATCCTGTACCTGCTAAGGCATAGAAGCAACGTGTTTACTATGTAGATAGGACCAAATACATTAGATAGGCAGAGCAACTGTTCACCTCCTCAGTCTTAAGAAAAGAAGACAGAGAAGTCATCACACTATTTCAAAATGTGTGGCTAAGTACATTTTGTTTTGCTATGAAAGGCATGGAAAAACCCTTGGAGATATATTAAACCATGGTCTATTCGACCAAGGCTGCTGCTACATCAACAGCCTTTTTCAGTTTAGAGTCTATACCCAGAGAATCTGCAAGCACTGCTAAATGGTCCTCCATCTTTACCTTTTCCAAATATTATAACCAAGTTCAGGAGCAGTACAGAATTTGGCATACTTGGCCATCCTGCAGGCCCTCCTCTAGCCTTCCACCTCCCAGAGCTACACTTCTTTGGGAATTATGAATATCATAAATACTGCTACAGTACAGTATCCATATGAGGAACATATGACTGTGGTATGAGTGCAGCCATAAAAACAGTAAATGTTTGAGTAATTTCAGTGTTACAGCACAAGCTCACACTCACTTTCCTCCTTATATGTACTATATATATATATATATATATATATATATATATATATATATATGACTGTGATCTAAAGCATGTTTCATTGGGTAAAAAGCTGCACATACGATCTAAAACACTACATTGAAACATTTAACTGAAAATGGCACATGCACTAAATCAAGCTTCAAAAGCTTTTGTTGCGGGGGGGGGGCCCTGCACCCTTTATCTGGGGGCTTTGCCCCCACACCCCCTAAAGTAAATATACTAACTCCACAGTTGTACAACTGCTGAGAAAAAAAAGGATACTTATCACACACTGAATCACTGCTGACTCACATGCACAACTTCTAGACATAAGGTACAATTTAACATTGGTCATTAGCAAGGCACAAATACTGATCAATACTAATTTGCATTCTTGTTTCTATGCTCCAAAACCACACCAGCAGTCATTTTCTGTATTCTTGTATAGTTTTGAGTCAAATGTAAAGCAGTCATTTGTGGTCTAGATTAAATGCGTCACTGTAGCATTTGGGGCGGGGTGTTTTGACACTTGCTCACCTTGGTTAATGCATACTAACCCTTCATCTTACCTTAGGAAAAAAACCTTCAGTAACACTACTGCTAAACAAGACAGCTCAGATACACATGACATACAAACACATACAACTACCTCTGTCCTTTTACCTAACCCTAGCTCTAACTGTAACCAGCAGAAAGTTGCATACACACCAAACCTATCCCCTTATCTTGCCTTTGCTCTACTCCTAAACTGCAAATACATGCACACATAGTACCACCCCTAATACACACCCACTTAACTCTTTCAGCAGGGCATGAAAATTTGGCAATACAGACATTCAGAAAAATGTCCCTACATTTCACTTAAATGAACATTCAATATACTGAATGGGATATGTGTGTGTGTATATATATATATATATATATATACATATATACACATACACACATACACACACACACGGGTCTACTTTTCTTTATCGAAATATCACAATCTCGAAAAAGAAAAGTAAAACCCCACTTCCACGAAAGTGCACTAAATCAAAAGTGCAGTTTCACAAAAGCCAATTCACTGAATCGGGGAAAAAAAATACTACAAACACTATTTTGCAGGGGG
Organism: Protopterus annectens; assembly: GCF_019279795.1. Taxonomy (NCBI): domain Eukaryota; kingdom Metazoa; phylum Chordata; order Ceratodontiformes; family Protopteridae; genus Protopterus; species Protopterus annectens. Next base: position 911,222,629 of record NC_056739.1, on the reverse strand, counting down.
GCAAGCCCCCCCCCCCCCGCACACACACCCTACTTTAAATATACTACAGTATATTTCCTTATCCCCACTGTAATGTGCTTTGGCGAACTGACTTTCACGAAAGTGCACTTTCACTTAAGTGGGTTCTACCTTCTGTTTGTCGAGAAAGTGTGTTTTTGACAAACAGAAGGAGACCCATATATATATATATATATATATATATATATATATATATATATGTATAGAGAGAGAGAGAGAGAGAGAGAGATATGGGGTCCCCTTCACATTGTTGACACTTCAAAATGCCGAATTTCATATGCCTGAGACCATATGATCGACATTTGAAATGCCAACAGTGTAGAATCAGCATCTCAGTACAGTACCAAATGGAAAGATTTCCATTCCTGCATTGCAGTGCAATCTCAGAGTTGGTATATCTAAGTTACAGGGGGTTGTGGGGGGTGCAGTCGGGCTTCCCCCCTGCTAGCAGTGTTTAGGTAAGTGTTTGTTGTTTTTTACTTTTGTTTTGTTCGACATTTCAAGTGTCGATCATATGGTCTCGGCCATATGAAATTCGGCATTTTGAAGTATCGAACATATGAAGTAGATCTATATATATATATATATATATATATATATATATATATGTGTGTGTGTATGTATATGCATATAGTGGAGATGCACGCCTTGACTCTATCCAGTTTTAGACCACAGAGTCCTAAACCAGTATATAAAAAGACCCATCTTTATAATCTACACTGTGTTAACTGTGTTTCCATGTCTGAAAGCAAATGGCCTGAAGCACTCAATAGGCCTTCAAGATGCCTATATCCACATCAACATTGGCAGATTCTAGAAGGTGTCTGCATATTTGGCTAGAGGCCAATCTTTACTAGTTCAGAGCCATGTCCTCCTGTCTCACCACAGCTCCTTGGGTGCTCACCAAGTCCATGGCAGTAGTTGCAGCCCTTCTGTGAGTCAGAGGGATCTCTGGTTTTCCCTACATGGAAGATTGTCTCTACACTGCAACAACCAGGGACTCCCTACTGTTAACCACAGACTAATATTTACACCTCTGCCTGTCCTATAGACATCGCAGTAAGTTACCAGAAGTCACAGCTATAGCCCAACAAATAGGATGCCTTCTGAACACCACATTACGCTAAGCGTCTCATCCCAGAAAGACTGCAGTCTCTCCATCATTCAATTTAAATTTCCTGCATTTATTGATTTCCCCAGCCTTATTGGTGCTTACAGTGCTTGGTCTTATGGTGGTCTCTGTCAGCATGTTCAGTTATGCATGATGTCACATGAGGATCTTTCAGTGGATGCTTTCCGCACAGTGGTTGCAACTACTAGATTCCCCCTCTGCCACAATACAACTAACCCAGACTTGCAGAAATTATTTAAACTGGTGGCTGACTTCTCCATTAATCTACATAGGGAGACCATTTGTAACACATCCTGCATCAGCAACAGTGACCACAGATGCCACCTGTCTGGGGTTGGGGGAGGCACTTTGAAGGGAGGATGGTCCAGGATACTTGGAAGCTGTCAGAGACCTTCTTTCACATCAACATCTTAGAGATGAGAGTGGCTCTCCTAGCATTGCAAGAATTTCAGGGTCCCTTGCCTCCAGGAATGATATACAGATAGTCAACATGTAGTTAATATGGTACATCAGTAAGCAGGGAAGAACCAAGTCTTACACCCTGTGTGGAAGCCATGAGAGTATGGCAATGGGCATTAAATTCAGGTCTCTCTCTAGTAATGAACATTCTGGGGAAAGTCAGCAGACTAGTGGGGGAGGGTTTTCAGATCTAGCCTAGTGCCTCATAAATGGTCCCTCAACCCACTAGTAATGCAAGAGATTTTCAGCCAATGGGGCTAGCCTTGCTGCAGCTTGTATGCCTCTCCTTCCAACACCAAGTACAGAAGCTCCTTTTCCCTAATTCCTCCATATGGGAAGTAAACAAAGGATATTCTAGTCTGTCAGTGACCTCCCCAGTCTTCTTTACACCTTTCCTCCCATTTCCATGATACCCATGCTTTTTCAGAAAGCCTTAGCTTGCAATCATTGCTTGACACTGGCCCAGGCAGATCTGATTCCCCCTGCTCAGACCTCTTAGTAAGCCTCCATGATTCTTAGATCCTCAACTGGAGCACCTCTCACACCTGTCAGGACAGCTTCATCCAAAGCTATTATATCTCAAATTAACCATATGGTTTCTCCAGTTCCCTTAATGGCCAGGCATGCTGCCTTCTCTGAGGAAGTCTACATTTTCCTGCATTTGAAGTAATTCCTGGGCTGAGACTGAAATAAGTCCAATGGGGGATCAGTGCTCTATCCCAGTTAAATTAAAAGCAAAATAAATCCCTTCAGTGGATATAGAAAAGCATGCAGAAGTGTTTTTCTATCTGGACAGTTGAGGCTTAGATCCCTATTCCACTACCATTGTAGATGTGCTACAGTTTCTCTCCACTTTGTACAACAAAGGCTCCCACTTCTCTGCCATCATAGTCCATTTAGCTTCTATTTCAAATTTCCACCCAGGGTTTCATAACTCTCCTGTACTGTCTAATAAATTATGCAAGGTTTTTCTTAAGGTATATTCTTTCTTTGTCCACTATTTAACATCCCATGCTGGAATAGGATCTTTAATCTAGTTCTGGAAGCACTAACAATCATTTCCTTTGAACCAGCTTCCTCCACTGAGCGAAAGTCTATTTCATGGAAAGAATTCTTTCTGGTGGTTATCATTTTAGTTGAAAGAATTTCCAAGCTAAATGCATAGTATTCCACAGCACCATAACTAATCCTTCACAAAGATAAAGTCACCTTGAGAACCAGTCCAGCATCTGCCAATAAGGATAACTGCAATTAGGGATACAGACAACAGGCAAGAGGGTCTGGAACTTATTGTAGAAAACTGGCAAAGGAGCCAAGGTATTGAGAGCAAATAACTAGCGAGGGAAAAGTAATAGACTGGGAAGATGCCAAGAATTTATTTGGACTGTAGGTTACAGATCGCCTTCCCTATCAAGGACTGATAGAGTGTAGGCAAAGAGAAAAAGAAGTATGGGGGTCCTAAATGAAAGACCAGCACTGGTAGAGTTTTTAGTAGAATCTAGAATAGAAACTGCTGTTAAAAAAGGAAAAATTAGTAGAGCATATAAAATATTGCATGACAACTATAAGAATCAATCAGACGGGGTTAGAAAGGATTGGAATGAGAGACTGGATAAGCGATTCACAAAGAAACAATGGTGGGATATATGTACGTCTCCCAAATATGCAACAAAATCTAGAAGATTTAGGATTTCTGCTTGGAAATGTTTACATAGGTATTCTTATACCCTAAGTAGACTCAAGAGAATTTTTCCTCAGGTAGACAGCAAATGTTGAAGTTGTGATGGGGAAGAAAGAGATAATTGGGCACATGTTTTCTGGGAGTGCAGTGAGTTGGCAGACTTTAAAGATTCCGTGTAGACTACTCTATCAGATATACTGGGTGAGCAAACTGGTGTATCTAGGGAAATTATTTTTATGAGGTATGACACAGAATTGGAATTGCCTAGACGTGGTAAGGCCTTGCTGAGTCTAATTGTGGTGGCTGCCAAAAAAGCAATTACTACAAAATGAAAATCAAAGTCGAAACCAACTGTACTAGAAGTAGTAAATATAGTATCAGAGGTAAAACAACTGAAATGGGATCTTTAGAAAAGGGTAGGAGCAAATTACATAGAAAAAATGTGAATTATGGTAACAATACATACAGGGGAGGAATTAGGTTTAAAAGAAGGCAGGATTTGAATGAGCTATGTAATGTTTGACTGGAAGATAAGTGGGTAGATTATAAGTGATATATAATGTTTGCAACTAAAATTGTCAATATGGTTTGTGATGTACAGACTCTACCTAGATGGCTATCTTGAGTTTGTCATCTTTGTTAACTCTAGCAAACAGAAACATCTGCCTTTGAAACCTAAGGCTCATTCTACCAAATTTATAGAAATGTATACAGGCTTCTTTAAGAATTCCTCCATTGATGATTTATGCATCAGCAACATAGTCCATCTTGTATATCTTTTCCGAACACCATAAGATGGACATTATTTCCAAATCTAGAGCTGCAACTACAGCTTTGATTCTGAAGGGTATCCACCCTAGATATTGTGTAGCTTGGGATTCTATCCCAATTGCCAAATCAAAAGGACTGATGAAAAAGGATGTGGGAGATATGAACTTAAGATACAGTGGATATAAAAAGCATACACACCCCTGTTAAAATGCCAGGTTTTTGTGATATAAAAAAATGAGACCACAATAAATCATTTTAAAACTTTTCCCACCTTTAATGTGACCTATAACCTGTCCAATTCAATGTTGGGGAAAAAATATAAAAAATAAAAAAAAGTGCAATAAGCTGGTTCCATAAGTGTGCACACCCTTAAATTAATACTTTGTTGGAGCACCTTTTGACTTGGCAATATTTGCCCACTCTTCCTTGCAAAAGAGCTTCAAATCTGTCAGATTGTGAGGGCATCTCTTGTGCACAGCCCTATTCAGGTCACCCCACATATTTTCTATTGGATTTAGGTCTGGGCTGTAGCTGGACCATTCCAAAACTTTAATTTTCTTCTGGTGAAGCCATTTTTTTGTTGATTTTGATGTATGCTTGGGGTCATTGATGTGTTGAAATGTGAAATTCCTCTTCATCTTCAGTTTTCAAGCAGACACCTGAAATTTTTGGGCCAAAAGTGATGGTATTTGAAATTGTTCATAATTCCCTCCACCTTGACTAATGCTCCAGTTCCAGCTGAAGAAAAGCAACCCCAAAGAATGATATTGCCACCACCATGCTTCACTGTGGGGATGGTGTTCTTTTGGTGATGTGAAGTGTTGTTTTTGCTCCAAGCATACCTTTTGGAATTGTGCCCAAAAAGTTCCACGTTGGGCACATCAACATTTTCACACATGGCAAGAAGCAAACCACACAATGAAGCCAATAACAGAAAACTAGACACCACAGCTTCCAAAGCAGAAATGTATTACCTGTGCAGTCCGTTCGACTCAGCACAGCTCCAACAGGATAAAACAGTTCCAACAGAATAAAAACAGTCACTGATGCTCACAATACGTGAAGACTAATCCACTAGCAGAAATGTGTCATACCACAATATTTGTTGAAATCCACAAGGTACAAAAATAGAAGTTAAGCACTTTCACCTAACCAAATGTCCGGCTTCCTCAGAACAGTATTATAACTTCTAAGTCCGGCTAATATAGGTGCATATATTCAAATGAGCCAATGATAATGCCTCATCTAACTATGGCAGCAAGTTTAAAAAGACATACCACAATTCACAAATAAAAAAGCACACTTTTTTAAAACCCTATTACATTAATACAAATGTAGTCTCACTGATGTATAAATGCTGCAAAGAGATTTTGTTAATTACAAAATATACTAAATATTATCATAATTTGTCTGATCTCATTTTCAAGGCACTGGAAATACTAATGCACTCATTCAAGCCAGGGGGGTTTCCACAATTTATTAGAAAAAGAGATTTAAATTTGAAACAGGGGTTTGAGAAGGGTATTATACACTATAATAAGGGTATTAAAAGTAAGAAGGGCACATATAGATGTGATAGGTGCAACCAATGTAGGTTTATTCTTGGAAGAGTGGACATTTTCTTAACATCTTGGAACTACAGGGTTAGAAGTAATGGTCATTATATGTGTACTAATAGTGCTGAGGTGGTACACATAGTAGTGTGTGGATCATGTTCTAGTTTCTATCTTAGGAAGACAGAAAGGAATCTCAAGAGATGGATATACGAACACTTTTATGACATTTCTACAGGAAAAGGAAACGTGCACTCTACAAACATACATTAGATTGCCCTAATCATCATCTTAAGTTTATGGTTATAGAACAGATAGTGGGTGATGCCAGGGGTGATAACTGGGAAAGTAAGCTGGAGTATAGGGAACTATACTGGCAGATAAAACTTGATGCCGGAAAACCCCCTGGCTTGTATAAGTGCAGGACTTAGAAGTTATAATACTGTTCTGAGGAAGCTGGACATTTGGTTAGGTGAAAGCGGCTTAACTTCTGTTTTTGTACCTTGTGGATTTCAACAAATATTATGGCATGACACATTTGTACTAGTGGATTAGTCTTCACGTATTGTGAGCATCAGTGATTTTTATTCTGTTGGAACTGTTTTATCCTGTTGGAGCTGTGCTGAGTCGAACGGACTGCACAGGTAATAAATTTCTGCTTCGGAAGCTGTGGTGTCTAGTTTTCTGTTATTGGCCACATTTTCCCACATGCTTTTGGAAGACTTGATGTATTGTTTTGCAAATTTTAGCCAGGCCTGGATTTTTTCTGTGTAAGAAAAGGCTACCGTCTTGCAACCCTACCCCATAGCCCAGACATATGGAGAATACAGGAGATTGTTGTCACATGTAGTACACAACCAATACTTGCCAGAAATTCCTGCAGCTCCTTCAGTGTTGCTGTATGTCTCTTGGCAGCCTCCCTGACCAATTTTCATCTCGTCTTTTCATCAATTTTGGAGGGGCATCCAGTTCTTTGTAATGTTCATCGTGCATACAGCTGCAGTAATCACAGATGGGTTCTCTGCCGTCAGGCGGGTCCTCAGTCGGCCGAATTCCAAAGTCTAGGTCCGGCGTCGGTTGTTGTCGCTTTCTTTCCTGACGTCAGTGAGGCAGGAGTATATAAGACACAGCCGACGCCATTTTCTTCAGTCTTTTTTGTCTCGCGGTGCCCGAAGCAGAAGCAGTTCGCAAGTGCCGGTCGGCCAGCTCCTGAATTTACGAAAAATTGGAAACCGAAGTCTTCTTTAAAGCTAAGTACCCGTAGAATCTTTTCTTGCCTCAGACCGATGTCAGAAAAAGTTAACAATTGTATTTCTTGTGGGAAGCAAATACCGCATAAGGATTTCCATTCCCTCTGCATACCTTGTTTAGGCCCAGACCACGACGTCTCGGGCTGTCGCTTTTGCGCTACTTTCAATAAACGCACTATTAAGCGTCGGGCGGAGTTCGCCCAACACTTTTTTGGTAAAGCCTTTGATTATAAAATGTCATCGGAGACTCCGACTACCATTTTGCCCAAAAAATGCAAGGACAAGGACCGACATGCGAGGTCCACGGTCTCCACCGACACCACGCCAAAACCGGCTACACGTGGTCCGGTTCTCAGCGAGACGCCTATGCAGTCCCTGACTACCGACGACACTTCTTTGGCAGTGTCTTCTGTACCCGAGACCGCAGGTACCTCAGCCCATACCCAGACTACAACCACCGAAGCCACTGTGAGCGTTGAGCCTCCTAATGTGGACAGGTCCACTTCCACCCATGGAATCTTTAGACCCTCATCTTCCTTTTCCATTAAGGCCTTTACTAAGTCCAAAGTCGTATCAAACCTTTTCTAACCCCAGCAAATAGAATCAAAATTGCTCAATCTCATCTTTTATCAACTCTCCTATATGCTTCCCCTATTTATACAAACCTTAAGAAAAGTAACCTTAACAAACTTGCAACTTGCTATAACAACATAGCTCGCTTCGCCACTAGTAACCCATTTAGGACCCACCATTGTATAAACCTAAAACAACTAGGCTGGCTCGAATTTCAAAACTACCTTATAATTCCTCAACTCACTATTGCCCACAATATTTTACACCTACCTGACAACACCCCAATACTCTCTCAACTTCTAATCCCTTACAACAATCTCAACTCACTTCGCTCCTCTTGTAAACTCATGGCAAAATCTATAAAGGCAAACAACACAGCAGGTGATTCTCTATTCACTAATACAATAGGTAGAAGTTGGAATCTCTTACCTAGTGACATAACTCTGACTACATCCCTGCCACTATTCAAACAGAAAATTAAACAGTACTTCCAAAATCATTGGCTGTGTTCCTGCAATACACCTGACTAACCATTTTCTCTTACTCTGTTTCCCCTCCACTCTTTTCTTCTCTATTCACCTCAGTTTTGCTACTTTTACTGTTTTGAGATTTAAGTTTGTACTTTTTGTACAATTGTGGATATTTAATGAACTGCTTATTGTAAACTTGTTTCTTTTTAAATTATCTTTCGTTCTTTTTGCTTTTGTAATATCTGATTTTAGCTATTATCTTAGAGTAGTAAATTTTTTTTTTTTTTTTTTATGTAATGTACTTAGTATATAGTGGAGCTTTTCTCCTCGGGCCTCTGCTGAAAATGGACATGTATCCAGCCAGACTAGCCCGGTCAACAAATGTAAAATAAATAAAATAAAATAAAAATAAATAAAAATAAATCAGCCAGGCATCCCAAGAGGCCTGTTGCACAGGGCCCATCTCCAGGTCCCATGCCTAAAAAGCAGATGCTAAAAATGGCTGAGGATTTAATTACTCTTATCAGGGGTTCCCAACCCCCTCCAGACAAGAGACCCAGAGTGGAGGAAGATTCTCCCTCTTCTGATCAGGGCTCCATTTTTTCAGAACATTCTGATGTAGAGGAACACTCTTACTCCCCTTTTGAAGATTCTGATGCAGAGCAGTCCATTCCTTCTGTATCTCCTCCAGAGGACTTTTCTTTTGGGGAAACCTTGCACACCTTGAGGGAACACTTCCATTGGGAAGGCCAAGACTTTTCTGATTCCAAGAAAAGACTTAGGGAATTTCTTTTGTTACCTCAACACAGACCTCTGGTGATACCTCCTGTCTTGGACATACTTGATGATGTTTATTCGGAGGCTTGCCTTAATCCAGATTCCCTGCCTCCTGCCCCAGTCAAGCCTGATAGGTACTACAGAGTTCCTAACTCTCACCAATTTCTTTACAAAAGCCGTAATGCTGACCCTGAAACCATTTCTCAAGGCCCCAAGGGAATGAAGGCCTCTACTGCTAAGAATCCACTACCTTCCGAAAGAGAGTCAAGATCCTTAGAAAGGTGGGGAAAAAAGGTATATACCTCAGCCACCCTAGCCATGAGGGCCTTAAATTGTCAGTTCCATATGCTTAAATATCAGCAGTTTCTGTTATCACAATTAAGAAATAAAATGTCTCAACCTGAACAACCAGATTTGAAGGAGTTGCAGGATATGATGCATAGTGCAGAACAAGTGAGTAAACACACCTTACAATGTGGCTATGATGCCCTAGAGGCCTCAAGTAGAGCTGCTGTTACAGGATCAGTCATTCGTAGACATGCCTGGCTTAGGGAACAAATCTTGCCTGATCATGTGAAAGCTAAACTACTAGATGCTCCTTTACAAAAGGATGTGCTATTTGGTACTAATGCTGAGGAGATACTACGGAAAATGGAAGAAAAAGCCAAATCTATGCAATCTGTCAAAGCTTTTCTACAGGTTCAACCACCACGTTTTAGCAGAAATTGGCCTTCTAAAAACTGGTCCTTTCCAGCCACGGACAAGCCCCAAAGAGGTAGATACAGGCACACAAGGGGCAGAGGACAATCACAAGGATCATATAGAGGCAGGCAATGGCAAACTCCAGCACCAAGAGGTGGCGAAGAAAGTGCACAACAATACAGGAAACAGACCCAATGACTCCCTCCTTTCCATGCCAAGCAAGTCTCAGCTGGCAGCACCCTTGGGAGGAAAGCTGGCATTATTTACAAGAAATTGGCATATTGTCACAACAGACAAATGGATCCTGGACGTTATAAACAGAGGCTACAGATTTCATTTTCACACTCTTCCAAAAATGAGAGGCATGCCAAACCTGCCACACAATCAAAGGGCAGAGGCACAACTACAAATTTCAAAGCTCATGGACATGAAAGCTATTCAAGAGGTACCTACTCACGAACAAGGTCAAGGTTTTTATTCCATACTATTTCTGGTACCAAGGAAAGGAACCGACTGGAGACCCATTTTGGACTTATCCATCCTAAACACATTTTTACTCGTACCAAAATTCAATATGCTCACATTACAGCAGCTTCTTCCCATGCTGGGCAAGGAGTTTTGGCTGGTAACATTGGACCTCAAGGAGGCATACCTGCATGTCCCAATCAGACAAAGCTGCAGAAGATACCTCAGATTTCTTGCAGGTTCAATCCACTATCAATTCTCTGCATTGCCCTTTGGCTTATCTACTGCGCCCAGAGTATTCACGAAATGCCTGGCATCAGTAATTGCCTACTGCAGGCTTCAAGGTATACAAATTTACCCTTATTTGGATGACTGCCTGATCCAAGCGGACAGCAAGCACATACTTCTGGAACATCTGGCTTATGTAACACGGTTACTGAATTCTCTGGGATACACAGTCAACAAAGAGAAATCCAGGCTAACACCATCTCAGAAAATAACTTTCCTGGGTGCCAACTTGGACACAAACACCCAGATGGCCTATCTTGCGCCAGAAAATCAGGGGCAACTAACTCAGTACTTCAAAATACTAGCAAATTGTACCAGGCTTACTGCAAGGAAAATCCTGCAGGCTCTGAGCTTCATGGCATCTTGCATTCTTTTAATCCCATGTGCAAAGTTGCATATGAGGAAACTTCAGTGGTACCTAAAAAACCTATGGTCTCAACACAGCCACAGTTTGGAAACAATAATACCAATAATTCCGTGTTTGCAAAAGGAATTTCTATGGTGGGCCCAAGCATGTCAAACAAACACAGGTCTCCCATTCTGCAAGCCTCAAGCAAATCAAGTCATCACAACAGACTCCTCAGATTACGCCTGGGGGGCGCACATGACAGACAGGTGCATTCAGGGCAAATGGTCCCAAAAGGAAAAGCACCTACACATCAATCAAAAAGAAATGCTAGCAGTGATAAATGCAATTACAGCATTCAAAGACCTCCTGCATCCAGGACAATTATTGATAAGAACAGACAACACCACAGTAATGTGGTACATAAACAAACAAGGAGGGACACATTCATACCCCCTGTGCAGACTAGCCATGACACTTTGGAACTTGGCTCTGGAATGGCAAATCGAACTTCAAGCACAGTACTTGCCAGGTTTGGAAAACACGCTGGCAGACAATCTAAGCAGAAATATGACAGATCCACACGAATGGAAGTTGCATCCTCAAGTGTTTACAAAGATAATCCAAGCGTGGGGAAGGCCAGACATAGATCTCTTCACCTCCCACGGGAATCATCAATTGGAAAAGTTCTGTTCAAGGACCTTTCATCCAAAGGCCTGGAAAGTGGACGCCCTTTCATTCAGTTGGGCAGCATGGACAGTTTACGCTTTCCCACCTCTGCCTCTTCTGCCCAAGGTGCTCTTGAAAGCAAGAGCAGACAGACCGAAGATGATACTGATTGCTCCAGACTGGCCAAGACAACACTGGTACCCACTCCTGAGGAGCCTAACGCATACTCCTCCCTGGTCCCTACCTCTAATGCCTCTTCTACTGACTCAGCACAGCTACAAAACTCTTCACAGTCAGCTGAAAACACTCAATCTCGCTGCATGGAAAATTCCTTAACACCACAACAGACCCTACTCACCAAAGAGGTGCAGGATGTAATTTTGGAGGCCAGAAGGCCATCTACTAGAAAGGCTTACTCCGCAAAATGGAAACGGTTTTGCTCTTGGAATGAGAAAAAAGGCCAGGATCCTAGAAAACTGAATTTGCCACAGGTATTACAGTATCTAGCTGAGCTGCTGAACAGTGGACTTTCATTTTCCTCCATAAAAATCCATGCCTCGGCCATTTCTGCAGAATTCAACACTGATCCACCCTTATTCTCTCACCCACTCTTAAGACAGTTCCTCAGAGGGGCTAAGAATATAAGACCACCAAGGAAACAACCAATACCAGCCTGGGATCTTAATTACATTCTAGAAAAATTAACATTGCCTCCCTTTGAACCAGCTGCCTCAACAGATTTGCAACATTTGTCCTGGAAAACAGCTTTCCTTCTGGCCATTACCTCAGCTCGTAGGGTCTCGGAACTACAAGCCCTCATGGCTGTGCAGCCCTTTCTCATCTTCCATCAGGACAGGGTTTCCCTTCGAACCAACCTGTCATTTATGCCTAAAGTGGTATCCAGGGTAGCTTTAAATCAAGCCATACACTTACCTACCTTTTACCCCAATCCTCAAAACAAAGGGGAAAGGCTGCTACACTCCTTAGACATCCATAGACAGCTACGTTATTATTTGGACAGAACAAAGCCTTTCAGGAAATCAGAACAACTTTTTGTGTCCTATGCTGTAGGAGCTCAAGGGAAGCCAGTTACCAAACAGCCAATTTCAAAATGGATAGGCCACTGCATACGGTTTTGTTACTCCTATCATGGAAAATCTGTCCCTACAGGCATCAGATCCCACTCCACCAGGGCCACAGCTACCTCTACAGCCTTCCTCAGAGGAGTTCCTACCAAAGATATTTTGGAGGCAGCCACTTGGAGTTCTGTGCATACCTTCACTAAACACTACCACCTGCCTTTATATTCCAAAACTAGAGCAGGCTTTGCCACTGCTGTAGTGCCTACCACCCTGTGCGTAGCTTTGGGATTCTACCCATCTGTGATTACTGCAGCTGTATGCACGATGAACATAGTACAGTTTTGTACCTACCATAAATGTAGATGTTCGAGTGCTAATACAGCTGCAGTACAGGTTTCCCTCCCTCCTTCCCCTCTTGGTAAAGGCATAGGGCCTAACCCCTCTTCATACAACCTGTTTGGGTTATCCTTCTATGGTATATTTGCTTGCAACTACTGTTTTTTGATTATATTGCATTGCATGTATATAAATATAATTTATGTATTGCCTTCCTTCTGGGGGCACCTGACATCTGGGGCAAGAAAGACTGAAGAAAATGGCGTCGGCTGTGTCTTATATACTCCTGCCTCACTGACGTCAGGAAAGAAAGCGACAACAACCGACGCCGGACCTAGACTTTGGAATTCGGCCGACCGAGGGCCCGCCTGACGGCAGAGAACCTATCTGTGATTACTGCAGCTGTATTAGCACTCGAACATCTACATTTATGGTAGGTACAAAACTGTACTTTGTCCCATATTTTCTACACTGTCTTCATTGTGTTCCATGGTATATCCAATGTTGTGGAAATTTTTTTGTACCCTTCTCCTGACTGATACCTTTCAACAATGAGATCCCTTTGATGCTTTGTAAGCTCTATGTGGACCATGGCATTTGCTGTAGCAGGCAACTGAGTGTCAGGAAAATCCTACTAGGACAGCTGAACTTTATTTGGGGTTAATCAGAGTCTCTTTAATTGATGGCAGGTGTGTACCCAAGAAGACTAAATGCTGTAATTAAAGCAAAAGGTGCTTCAACAAAGTATTAGTTTAAGGGTGTGCACACAACAAAGTATTAGTATAATGGTGTGCACACCTATGCAACCAGCATATTGTACGTTTTTTTATTTTTTATATTTTTTTCCCCTAACAAATTTGTTTGTTTTTCAATTGAATTGTACAGGTTATAAGTCACATTAAAGGTGGGAAATTTTTTGAAATTATTTATTGTCGTCTCATTTTTTATATCACAAAAACCTGGCATTTTAACAGGGGTGTGTACACTTTTTATATCCACTGTAAACAGGATCTTTTTCATCAAAGACCATCCAGTAAGGCGTTCCCTTTCAAATTGTCACTGTCTGTATTATAAGAAATAGCGGTTTTAATACCGTTAGTATATGTTGTCACTAGATAGCAACCCCAATCTCAAGGGCAGGTTCTCAGGGCATTATGGGAAAACACTTGGGGACCTTCAAGCACTGGAGGACTAGCTAAAGGCTGGATTGGATCTGGCAACTGTCAGTACTAAACTGTAATATCAGACAGACTTGTATGAAAACAATCCAGCTTTATGGTAAGAGCATAACTACCATTTCTTATCCAAGATGCAAGGGGATATACATGTATCCTTTTCTTGACCTACTTATTCAGGATCCAGATAGGCACTTTGGTAGAGCCTCAGGTGGCAATTAGTTAATGCTTCCAGCTTTTTTTTTTTTACAGAACCTACACCTTTCCATAACTAAGTTAATCATCTTTCCATCTTACAGCTGAATACCAAACAGCAAAGTATCGCTCCTTACACAACAAGACCAATGTCATGGCAATTCTTTCTACACATCCCACAAAAGCTATACTTTAGAGTTGAAATAATTCTAAATACATTGGGATATGTCAGTTTCCATTTTTTTTTTTTGGTTCCATATGCAAAGCTATACATGATTAAGAACCACTGGTATCTCAGAAATGTATGGAATCCACACTATCATCCCTTAGAATGAAAGATTCCTATAATTCCATTCATTGAGACAGAGTTCCTCTGTTCAGCCTTACAAGCTAACAGCAACCTGAGGGCTGTGCCCCTCACAATACAAATTCCGGCCCAGGAATTTTTCACAGATTCTTTGAACATTACTTATAGAGCCCAAATGGGCGAGCTCATATTTGAAGGTACATGTCTGGGGATCAGTACAATAAAACAGATCAAACTATAATGTACAACAAAGACAGCAAATGAACATTTCCTAAGAAAGTAATTCAAATGTGATGTGGCAACAGTTAATAACACCCATGATCCATTTCAATTTTACTGCCTTGTCTAAGCTGTGAAGAATTACTACTGCACTATATATATGTATATATTTATATACATACACACACACACACACACATATATATATATATATATATATATATATATATATATATATATATATATACATACACGTGTATACAAACACACGTATATATATTTATTTATATGGTAAACAGCCTTTTGATTGAGTATTCAGAATGTCAAGCATTTGTAAGCAATCGAATACTCATATTATTGCAGAAAATCACCCTTGCTTACCAAGAGGTTACAGTACAGCAGGGATTGAGAATTTGCCCTTTTCCCACTGTTGTGCAATCTCATAATAGATATATATAGGTAACATGTTATGCGGGGAGTAGGGGGGCTAAAAAAAGGTTTTTGTTTATTTTTTCCAGTATTGCATCTTTTGATCTTATATATATCACCAACATGGGGACTCTATGTTCCACACCAGAGGTAAACCCCTCATTGGTAAGATCAGACCATAAACAAATTTCCCTGGACATCCATATCCCATCCCCACCCCCAGCCAAGGAAATCACTGTAAAGAATTTCTCAAAAGCCAACTTTGCACTTCTCAAGACTGAGGCGGAATCCTTCAAAGCTCCTGGGCCAGAGGATAATACAGCCCAATATGCAGAACCCTTTACAAATGCATTCTATGAAAGCATGGATCGTGCTATCCCAAATAAAACCAAGACTCACTCCTCCAAAAACAGGAGACCAGTCTGGTGGACCCCAGCCATAAATAAACTATACAACAGAAGGAGGAAGCTACTACATGACAGAGCAAAATCCCAAAAAGGGAAGGCATCTCTGATCAGTATTAGCAAGAAACTTCGATCCCTCATAAAATCATCAAAGGCCAGTTTCGAAAGAAAAATTGCCCTAGGCACTAAAGATAATCACAAAGCCTTCTTTAGTTATGTCAGGAACATGGGCGGAAACTCCCAGATATGCTCTGAATTGTTGCATAACGGTACAAAATATACCGAACCTACAGACATAGCCAACATCCTGGCAGACAGATTCAGCGCAAACTTCTCCCCCCCCTTCCCCCCCAAAGGAGCAAATACCTATCCCAACTGAATGTAACCTCCCTGACATCACAGATGCACAGGTGAAAGCTGCCCTCTCCAAAGCAAAAGACACAGCATCTATAGGACCGGACGGTGTCCCAGGCTGTGTCTTACACAAGCTCCAAGAAGAACTGAACCCTCACATTAAGTCACTGTTCAAACTTAGCCTTACTACAGAATATGTACCCAAAGAATGGCGTACAGCTACAGTGGTCCCACTCCACAAAGGTGGTGCCACAACAGACCCTGGAAACTATTGCCCCATAAGCCTGACTAGTCTGGTCTGTAAAGCTATGGAGCGTATTATCATGGAACTCATAAACAAAGACATTGGGAGCCTCCAGACACTGGACCCTACCCAATTCGGCTTTGTTAAGGGCAGATCTTGCCTCTTAAACCTAGTTGATTTCTTTGAAACAGTTACCAAAGCCATAGATGAGGGCAAGGTAGTCCACACAGCCTACCTGGACCTCGCAAAAGCCTTCGACACAATACCCCACTCGGGCATCATAAATAAGCTTACCAGCTTAAATATCAACCCCTATATCACAAGATGGGTTGTAAACTGGCTCAGAGATAGAACCCACATGGTCAGAATTGCAGGTGCCATGTCCGAATCCAAACCAGTTACAAGTGGCGTCCCACAGGGCTCAGTTCTGGGACCTCTCTTGTTCGGTATATACTTCTCTGAGGTTCAGGCTAACACGGGGAATTATGGTTGACAAAGTTCGCAGATGACTGCAAACTGGGGGCCATAATCGAATCTCCAGCTGACACAAGCATCCTCCAAAAGGGTCTCACAGAGACAGATGCTTGGTGCCACAGCCACGGCCTCAAGCTAAATGCTAAAAAGTGCATAATCATCTCCTTTGGGAAAAACAAGGTGCCCACAAATTACCACATAGATGGTAATCCATTAAGTACGGAAGAAGTAATTAGAGATTTGGGGACCAACGTAGATAGTAATCTCTCCTTTGATAATCACGTTGCCAAAGTGGTTAGAAAGACCTTCTATATAGCCCACCTTATCACGAAAGGGTTCGCATCTAGATCGAGAGGTCATTGTGCCCCTCTACTCGTCACTCATCAGGCCCATAATTGAATACAATGCCCCTTTTGGGATGTACCTTACCTGACACCTGCAGCAACTGGAGAGACCCCAAAAGTACCTCACCAAGAGGATCATGGGCTACAAACAGATGTCCTATGCAGCTCGACTAAAGAAACTCCAGCTCTACTCAGTTGCTTACCACCTACTCAGAGGCGATCTATGCCTGACGTACAAAGCCATGTCAAACCCAGAATTAATGGACATGTTCCACCTCAAAAAATCCAAGTCCCTTAGAGCTACATGCTCCAGGGACCTAAACCTCAGCACAAAAATAAATAGGACATGCTGGAGGGACAGATTCATTTCCCAGAGGCTCCCCTCACTCTGGAATAGAATCCCAATTCATGTTAGACGTAGCCCCTTGCTGACCCTCTTCAAGCGAAATCTGGACACGTGGATGGGAAATCGCAAATTCACCCCTGGGATCTCTTCTGTGTCCCTGCTAGACAGAGGCACAGTAAACTAATCTTAAAGGGTACCTTCTGTGACCTACTTTACAGAGGCACAGTAGGCTAATCTAATAGGGAGGCAGAAGCCAAATACACTCTGGCTAGGCTTATAAATGCCCTAGGGCAGATAGCCTAGTATCTACCTATGAACCTATATATATATATATATATATATATATATATATATATATATATATGTGTATGTGTATATATATATATATATATATATATATATATATATATATATATATATATATATATGGGATCTGTACAGATCCCCGACTGCACTTTCCACCAAAACATAAATCGCTGAGCATACTTAACTGAAAGTGTTGTTCACTGAAGCAGCACTTTCGGATAAGTATGCTTGTTGTGCTGGTTATACTACGGTGCAGATAAGGGAAAATTCCATTTTCCCCACTGTAATGCAACCTCGGAGTGAGAATATTAAAGTAGGGGGGTGTGGGGGGGTGCAGGGGGACTTGCCTCCCTGCATAGCAGTAGGTTTAATGTTTTTTTTTTTTTAAACATATTTTAACGAAAGCGCTTTTCCGGTGAAAGTGCTTTCGGTAAAGTATGTTCGGTAATTATGGATTCAGACTTTTGATCTTTCGATCAAAAGTCCTAGATCTATATATATATATATATATATATATATATATATATATATATATATTTATATATATATATATATACTTCAGAAACCCGAACGCTTACATGTTAAGTTGTCAATCTCGCCTTCATTCTTGCTTGATGGGTTCGGAGCCGATCCCTCGGCTCCGACTCGGCACTTGCTAAGCTCGAGAGTCACTTTTACCAGCTCGAGGCAGCCCCATATCCCATGATGCAAGGCGGTAAGTACCCAGATCTCGTTTGCCACTTCGCTTATGAGGTCCTCCTTTTACCAGCTCCTGGTAAGTGATTACTATTTCGCTATTTTAGCCCCTTTTAAACTTAAAAACCCCTTGTTGTTAGTTTTTATTTAGTTTTAATCTGTTTCTGACAGAAATTTGTCTGTCTCTTATTATTTTTTAGTCAGACTTTACCCATCCCATCCCCCTGTTAGGGTGTGTGTGTGTGTTGGTACTTATACCTTTTTGGTATATTTAAAATTAAAGGCTTTGACTGGTGTGTGTGTGTGTGTTTTGTGTGACACCATGTCAAAAGAAAGGGTCTCAGGCTTTAAGAAGTGTGACTCGTGCTGTCAGAAGATGTCTCTGACAGACGGTCACACTTCTTGCCTTTATTGCCTGGGCCCTCTTCACCTGCAGGACTCCTGTGCTATTTGTCATTCTTTCAGCCAGAGAGTCCTGCAGGAAAGAAGAAACAAGCTTATACTCAGGGGCCTTCTTAAGCCGGAGGGCTCTCCGGCTAAGTCGGCTCCACCTAAGACTGTCAAGTCTTCCAAGGCCCAGGCTTCCATGTCAAAGCCTGCGGCCTTGGCTCCGACTCGTTCTGAGTCGAGATCGGCTCCGGTTGGAGCCGATTCTAGCTTAACCAAGCCTTCGGCACCGATGGATATCGGTGCCGATTCAGCATCGACCACTTCGGTGTCGGCTCCGATCGGCTCCGACCACCATGTGGCACAGGCATCGGTGTCGGCTCCGATCGGCTCCGACACCGTTACTTTTGTGGCTGTATCGGCTCCGGCTGGAGCCGATGCATCGAGGCTACCTGTCGGCTCCGATAAGTTGTCGGCTCCGACAGGGTCTATAGTTTCATCGGTTCCGATGGCTCCTTCCAGGAAGAGGTCGAGGTCTCCTTCCTTGGAGCCGATACTTCGCCCGGCTTCACCTCTCCTTCGAACGGAGCCATCGGAGCCGATCTTCAAAGTCATCCAGGCTTTCTGACCATGACTTAGAGAGAGTGGTCAGTAGATTACTTAAGTCACAGGCACTGGCCCAAATGTTACATAGTCCGTCTCAACAGACGACTATTGGTCCACACCCCATTACAGTTCCTCCTTCAACTCTACCCCAGAGCTTGGAGTTGGAGTCTTCGGGAATGGTTACTGCTACGGCTGGAGGACAGATACCCCCTTCTGTTCCTTCAGCCTCTACTCTTATCTCCTCTTGAGACCTTCCTTAGAGGGATTCGTGGTCGGGCTTCCATGGTCTCCTCCGAGGGGGTGAGTGGCATCGGACCCTTGTCCGAACCCGCTCTCCCCCTTGGAGCCTCGGCCTTGGTGAGCTCGGCTCCGACATCTGCCTCGGAGACTTCCTTTTCGGTGGTCCCTGGAGTTCCTAGTTCTTCGGAACGGGTTCTCTCGGACCTGCCTGGGAGGGGAGCATTTGAGGTGATGAAGAGTGTGCTGGCCACTGGTATCAGTCAGCAGTCTGTTCCCTTAGCTCCTCCCTCTATGGTGCCTGTTGACATCTCTGCCACTTCTCTTGCTACAGGACCCAGAGATCCTCCGCCTCAGGTTTCCCCATTGGGAATTTCCCCCTCTTCCGAGGATTCTCCTGATGTTTCGGGAGATCCTCCTAGGAAGAGGACTTGTAAGAGGAAACATGTAGACTCCCCCGAGTCTATCACTTCAGATACTGACTTTGATGAGTCAGAGGGATCCCCTAGATCCCCCCTCTGAGGATGTCTCCTTCTCAGACATCCTAGAACTCCTTAAGCAGAGGGGAAACTGGCCCACCAACAATCCCTCTGAGGATGAGTCAGTATACCTAGAGGCGTTTGGATCTCGGCCCTCCACCTCCTGGGTGTCTCCACCTTTCGACCCCCTTATGCAGGTTATTGCCCAAAAGGCGTGGGCAGCTCCTGACTCTGTAGAGCCAGTCCCTAGGAGGCCTTCAAAATTTATCACTGCCCCAGGTGACAAGCAATTCCTCACTAAGGGTGTCCCCGCTGATGCCATGGTGGTGGCTGCTGCCACCAAAAAGGAACTTGCAGATCCTTCCGTACCCGTCCATCTTCCTAATAAGGACTCTAGGACCATGGATAGGTACGGTAAGCGGATGTTTTCCTCAGCGACCTTTGCCATGCGTTCGCTGAATTACCTATGTCACTTCACCAGACTCCAGAGGGATATCCTTAAGGAGCTGGGTGAAGTAGTACAGGATCCTACAGCTGCAGGGGCTCAAGAAAAAATTGCTTTGCAGCTAGGAACCCTTAATTCCATTGCAAACTCCTCCATGCGGCTAATATCATATGCTGCTGATGGAGCGAGTAGAGCCGCAGGTACAGGTGTGGCTCTTAGACGCCAAGCCTGGATGCGGCTATGTGACTTTGCAGATCCCTTTAAGGCGTCCTTCACAAATTCTCCCTTTGATGGGTCAGCTTTGTTTGGCCCTCAGGTGAAGGAAACTTTAACCAGGTGCGAGCAGGACGGCAAGACTCTTTCTGCTGTAGGAGTCCGTTTTTCCACCCCTTCTAGACCTTACCCCAAAGGACAGAAAGGTGGCAAAATGTGGTTCCAAAATCCCAAGGAGTCACGCCGATTCACGTGGTCAGTTTACCCCTAGAGGCAGAGGGGTAACAACAACAGACGCTCTAGAGGCAGAGGGGGTCCAAAAAACCAGGGAAACAGAGAGCCTCTCTCTGACAAGCCCTTTCAGCATCCCTGAGATGTTGCCCGACTGTCCCTCCTTGGAGGCAGTCGGGAGAAGATTATCACTGTACCCAGAAGCCTGGCATTCCCTCACTCAAGACACATGGGTACAGTCGATCATATCCAAGGGTTACATAATTCCTTTCGAGGAAAGTCCTTTCCCTCAAATTCCCTTCCAGATGTACCACCCGGTCTAAGGGAAATTGCAGAGTTAGAAGTCTCAAAACTACTGCAAAAGAGCCATTCAGCCAGTTACAACAGACCATTCAGAGCCGGAATCTACTCAAGGTTCTTTTGGTCCCCAAAAGACGGGAGACTGGAGACCAATATTGGATCTCAGCAGACTCAACAAGTCTGTGAGGAAGACAAGATTCGAATGGCCCCTCTTCAGGCAATGCGGCCCTTCTTGCAGAAGGACAACTGGATGTGCTCAATAGATCTTCAGGATGCGTACTATCACATCAAAATTCACAGACGCTCCAGGAGATTTCTCCGCTTCGGCTGGGGTCCAGTCATTTCCAGTTCAGAGCCCTGCCCTTTGGTCTCACTACAGCCCCCAGAGTGTTCACCAAATGCATGGCAGTGGTCACGGCTCACCTGAGACGCCAAGGATTCCAGGTGTTTCCGTATCTCGACGACTGGCTCCTGTCAGCCACCACCAGGCATCAGCTTATACAAGCCAGGGATTACACAATAAATCTTTGTTCTCATTTGGGCATCTCGATCAACTTCAAAAGTCATCCTTATCGCCCTGCCAGTCTATTACCTTCATAGGCTTAAACTTAAACACTGTTCGGATGTCAGCTACCCTTACAGATCAAAGAGTTTCAGACATTCAGAGTCATGTCAGGATCATTCTGGCCAACAAGAAAGTACAGGCCAGAATGGTTCTAAAGGTATTAGGCCTCATGGCTGCGCCATTACTCTTCTTCCCTGGCTCGATTCTACATGCGCCTTCTTCAGTGGATGCTGTTCACACAGTGGTCATACCAACAACTTCCTATCGTCACCAGATTCTGGTGACACAAACTTGCAAAGATCATCTTGCTTGGTGGATCACATCTCCTCAGGTTCACCAAGGCAGGTACTTTGTACCCCCATCCCCGATAGCCACTGTCACCACGGATGCCTCCCTGATCGGGTGGGGGGGTCATTATCAGGGCAGGATGGTTCACGGGACGTGGCAGCCGTTCGAGTACCATCTGCACATAAATGTCCTGGAGATGAGAGCAGTGCTTTTAACGTTGCAAGCCCTCAATGACTTTCTTCCCGTAGGGACAATTGCAGTCCACACAGACAACATGTCTGTAGTTTGGTATATCAACAAACAGGGCAGAACCAAATCCTACCCCTTGTGTCGAGAAGCGCTCAGACTATGGCAATGGGCGATCTCCTCTCATCGGTTTCTGGTAGCAATGCATATCCCTGGGAAAGCCAACATTGTAGCGGACAGATTGAGCAGAGCTATTCTCATGCCTCACGAGTGGTCTCTCAAGCAATCTATAGCGGAAGAGATATTTCTGGAATGGGGTCGTCCATGTTGCGATCTTTTTGCTACTCCCCAAAACAGCAAATGTCCAGACTTCTTCTGTCTCTTCCCTCTACCAGGCCATCCCCCCAGAGACACTCTGACCCAGGATTGGCCCCAGGGACTTCTTTATGCCTTCCCTCCATTTCCTCTGATCCCTCAAGTTATCCAGAAAGCTACCGTTTTGAGAGCCAAATTGATTCTCATTGCCCCTTACTGGCCTCGACAAGTTTGGTTTCCGTTCCTCCATCGTCACCTTTTGGTGCAGCCGTGGCATCTGGACCCAGTGCCAGATCTTCTGATTCACCAATCGGGTCAGCTGCACCGGTCAATCCCTTCTCTCAACCTCACAGCATGGTTGCTCCACTTCCTTCCTTAGCCAGGCTTCCTTTGATCTCTAACCCAGTTAGAGACATCATAGTAGCTTCGCTAAAATCCTCTACCAGGAGGATTTATACAAGCAAATGGAAACGTTTCTCTTATTGGGCTAAGGCCAAGAATATTGATCCTTTTACTGCCCCTGTTCAGGCAGTCCTGGACTTCTTAGCAGAGATTTTTCATGCAGGCTCCTCTTCTTCCACAGTCAGAGTTCAATTGGCTGCTATTTCCAATTTTCATGTCGGGATAGCAGATCATAATATTATGTCCCATAGGCTCTGCAGGGCCTTCTTGAAAGGAATTTTCCTACTAAAGCCTCCAATCAGGAATCCTCCTCCTCAGTGGGATCTAAATTTAGTGCTGACATCCTTGATTCGTCCCCTTCGAGCCAGCTGTTTCTTGTTCCCTGAAATATCTTTCTTGGAAAACTTTATTCCTAGTGGCTATTACATCGGCCAGGAGGGTGTCTGAACTTCATGCTCTTCGGTTCGACCCCTATTTGGTTTTTCACAAAGACAGAGTATCTTTGAGAACTAACCCAACCTTTTTGCCTAAGGTCGCTTCAAAGAACAATTTGAATCAATCCATTGATCTCCTGTATTTTTCCCCAACTATTCAGATAGAGCTGAACAAAAGCTACATTATCTTGATGTCCACCGTCAACTTAGATATTATTTGGACAGAACAAAAATTTAGAAAATCTGATCAACTTTTTGTTTCCTATGCGGATAATAAAAAGGCCTTCCTGTTTCTAAAGTGACTTTGTCTAGATGGCTTTCTTCGGTCATCTCTGAAATTTATCTGCTCAGGGGAAAACAGCTGTGCTCAAAACCTAAAGCACATTCAACTAGGAGCTTAGCTACTTCTACAGCTTTTCAAGCTAGACTTCCTTTAGACACTATTTGTGCAGCGCCACTTGGGCCACTCCTCACACTTTTGTTTCCCATTACAAATTGGACTTGGCCTCCAGGGACAGAGCCAGTTTTGGCTCTACAGTCCTCAAGAGTTTGTTCCATTGAGCCACCCAGGATAGAGGTGCTAGGGACGCGGTCCCATCAAGCAAGAATGAAGGCGAGATTGACAACTTAACATTAAGAAGTTATGTACCTACCATAACATTCCATGTTAGTTGTCTTCTCTCGCCTTCTTGCGACCCTCCCTCCTTCCCCCTGGCCTGGACAGACCTTGTTGTAAGAAACTGTTATGCTGAAGACCATTCTACCTGGTCCTTCTTCCATCTGTAAGTTTTCTTTCTTCCTTTGGGAAGTATTTTTTATGCTTGGTGCTATTGCCCTTTGTCATCAAACGAGATCTGGGTACTTACCGCCTTGCATCATGGGATATGGGGCTGCCTCGAGCTGGTAAAAGTGACTCTCGAGCTTAGCAAGTGCCGAGTCGGAGCCGAGGGATCGGCTCTGAACCCATCAAGCAAGAAAGAAGGCGAGAGAAGACAACTAACATGGAACGTTATGGTAGGTACGTAACTTCTTATTATCCGACTTTCAAAATGCCAAGATGAAAAGGCCGATGACCGCACAACACCAATGTCCCGGAACACCAACATTCCACTCCAGGTAAGTAACCACTTGGCAGTGCCCTCCACACACACCCTTACTAAATATACCAACACTACTGAGGGGGTAAGGGGCAAAGTTCAACAGGATGGCCGAGCGGTTAGGGCCACTGCTCAGCCTGCAGACCACTTATTTTTGGTCCGTCTCCCTCTAGCATAACTTTGCCAGCCACTATGGAACTGAACTTAGATGCATCTTCCAAGTCTGTTCCAGTACCTGGCACAGGTACGGAAGAACCAAATCCTTTAGGTGCAGGAGTAGTCTGGTGTAAGAGACCCCGTGCCTGACATAATACTCTATCTGTAGATATGTTATCTAGTAGTGAAGTTTACAAGAAAAAGAAACAGAAGCTTCATCATACAGCTAATAATCAGATCATAGTTGTTTATAAGGATGATGTGGTTTCCTTAGCTAAGAGTGCTCTGCAGACACCTAACTCTTGTGCTTGTTTTCCTGTACCTGGCTCTAGTGCTAGTTTGGATAGAGAATTTTCTGTTTCAGAGAACAATGAGTAATCTGATGAAGACAATGGTGATTTCCGATCTGAAGGTGAACCTGGGCTTAAGTCTGAACAGGTGTTCACTTTTTCCTCAAATAATTGCTAGATGTAGTGATATTTTTGTTTATAAGCAGTTGGGAACCACCCCAGAGCTAGACAGGGTATATGACCTTATAGAGGACAAGATGCCCAATTCTGTGACTATCCTCCCACCAACTTACCAGCCTTGGAAGATGTTTATAAATCTGCCTGCAGGACATCAGTATCTTTTCCAGCAGTCCCTAAAAAGGCTCAGAGAAAATATAGGGTCTTCTCACATATGACAGGTCTCTTCTCTCATTTAACTGCTGACCCAGCTGCTGTCTTCCCAGCTGTCTGCTCAAATAAAAAGCCCTTGGCTTCATCAAATCCAATGTCCCTTGATAAAGAGGGAAATGGTTAGATCTTCGTGGAAAAAGGATGTCTCTCTCAAGTAATCTAACCTTTAGAATGTTAAATTTTTTCTTATTTGCTTCATGTTTTGAAATGTGCTTTGGGAGGTGTACTTAAATGTGCAGATACACTCTCGAGAAATGCTGCTGCTTCTATTGTATTAAGACAGTATGCTTGGTTACTTAATCAGAAGTTCATTGATTTAAAAAGTGAAATCTTGAATGTACCTTTTAAGTTCTGAATTCGTATTTGGGCCCTGTGTTACATAGATTCTCAAATAGTGGGATAACAGAGGTAAATTAATGCATGGAGTATCTAGGATGTTTCATGTACCCATATTCTCCCCAAACAAAGCATCTTCCTTTAAGGGGCAAAACAAACAAAAATCTTAGCCAAACAAAAGTCAGGGATCCGATACAAAATGGTGGGTGTATAGTTTTTTAAAACACAAAAGAGAAGGGTTCCTTTCTGAAAAAGGATCAACTCTTTGCAAAGGAATGACTATTCCAAGTCAAGGAGCACTCGTTTGGTCAGGCTGCAAATAGTCTCAGACAAATGGGTTCTGAAATTATTTGGAGAGGATATATTTTCCAGCAGATAGAAAATCCTCCTCCTTTCAGGAGACTTCTTTCACACACACCACACCAGACAGAGCAGTTTCCTCTAGTCGTTCATCACATAGTAGAAGTAGGAGTCATAGAACCAGTGCCTGCAATACACAAAGTCAAAGGATTTTACTCCATAATCTTTTTTCTATCAAAAAAAGAGCACTCCTGTAAACCTGTCCTAGATTTGTACTTTCTAAACACCTTCGTAAAACTTCTGAAATTCAGAATGCTCACCTTACAATCAGTCCTAGCTTTGCTTCCAGACCACTGTTTCATGGAGACTGCAGATCTCAAGAATGCCTTTCATTGTTTGCTCGAAATTTCAGAAAAGTTTTGAGATGTCCTGTGTTTGGCTTACACTATCAGTTTTCTGCATTACCCCTTGGGCTAGCCACTGCACCTCAAGTGTTTACAAAGTATCCGGTCCCAGTGGTTGTCTTTTGCAGAACCCTAGGCATCAATATTTTTCCTTATTTAGACAACTTGCTGATTTGTGCAAATTCTGTATCCAGATGCTTGGAGTCCTTAG
Source organism: Protopterus annectens (assembly GCF_019279795.1). NCBI lineage: Eukaryota > Metazoa > Chordata > Ceratodontiformes > Protopteridae > Protopterus > Protopterus annectens. The sequence goes on along the minus strand of NC_056739.1, from coordinate 911,196,292 downwards.
ACAAGTTTACATCCCTCAGTTCCCACTGGGCTTCAAACTGATCCTGCAAAAGTTCTTCCTCACACCCTCTCAATGAATTTTCTTCCCTAGGGTATTGGAGAGAGACAGTAAAAAGGATGACCTTTCTGCCAGAATACAAAGTTCTCACTTAGGGCAATTTCTTGGATTTCTCTCTTCTAGATGTGGCATTAGCAAGAGTTTTCCTCAAAATTCTTGGCCTCAGGCCATCAATGATCCTGAATTCAATGGTACTTGAAGAAATGTTGTACCCAACATGTTCATCTCTTGCATTTCCAGGTACTGGTGAGACAGGAACTGGAGTGGTGAAGGGATCAACTGTCTGAATCCAGGACACCCTTTCTCTCTTCAGACCACAGGCCAATCTGTCCATACAATATCTTCAGATTTTCTGTAGGGAGCAGTCTCCATGGGAATCCAAAATCAAGTGCAAGGCATGTATCCTTAGAACATGCCAAGGCCCATAAAGATAAGAGAAATGTTGACAGGGACTTCCAGTATGGCATGTTAGTGAGTAGTAGCTTCCCCTCACCCTTTCTGTGGTTGACAGTATAACTAAGGGTTAAAACAAATAATCATTCCAGACTTCCAAGATGGCTGCACATTGAGTAACAGCTTAATTCTCTTTCCCCCTATGTGAAAACAGAAACTCAGCAGAGAAAGCCAGTAATTGCACTGCCTGGATACCAGAAAAAAGTAAATAAATAGTACCTGAAAGAAAACCAGCTACAAAAGGTGAAGAAAAAACACTGACTGGTAAAAGTATTGCAGCTGTTAAGCAAAAAGCAGTGCAAGCTCCAGACATGACTCCCAGTAAGCCAGTGGATAGTACAAGACAGCTACACACAGACCTGATTAAAATAGCAAAACATTGGAGTATATCAGCTCCAAAAAAAGGCGTCTGGAAAAAATGGAAGAAGCTTTAAACAGATATTCAAATGAGATGATAAAACTGCGAATATGAGACTGTTCAAGAAGAGATGTTTAAAAAAAATAATTGAATTACCGAGGACAGAGCACATAGGGAAAACCTGAGATTTTCTGCTGTACCAGAGAAGCTGGATTGAAAAGTCTGTATTAATTTTATGAAAGCACAAATAAGCAACTTGACTGGTATTCCACAGCAGGAGTTGTTAACAGAAAGTGCACATTGTGTGTATGCTCCAAATCTGGCTATGAGAAAGCAACCTAGACCTTTAAAGGTAAAGATGCAATCCTACCAGCAGAAGGAGATGATTCTGACAAACTATGGCAGAAGGACAAAGTACTAAAAGTGGAAGACAGCAGAGTGTTTGTGGAGAATGTTACTCATTGTACACCAGGCAGAAGAGGAGTAAATTTATTCCACTATTCAGGGAATGTTTTTTTTTTTCAAACATCTTTATTGCATTATTACTTGTAACATAGGCAAATTTACATTCTTATAAAAGTAATCAAACTATATTAACATAAACATTATACTTCACATATATTGTGATGCATCATATAACCTAAGCAATATTACATAAATTATTCAATTCTTGCCTTTTACTATTCAGGGAATTTTGAGAAGCAGGCAAGAGATTCATAGCACTATACCCAGCTATCTTCAAAATATTCTTTTCTGGAGGGAGAAAATCATTTTTAACACAGTACATGCTAAGGAAGAAATACAAAATTTTGTCCAACAAAAAGTGAGCTATGAAACGGAAGGAGATTTTGCTTCTTGTTTTTCTGGTAATAAAGACTACAGAGAGACTGCGCCAGTGAAATCTTTTTCAATGTTTTAATGGAAAATGCTTGAGAGAAGGAAAAAAGCATAAGAGTTGACTAGAATCAAGAGTACGTTGGAAATGAAGCAGAGACAGGATTTGGGCGATGGAGATGAACATGAATAAAACCAATAACTTGGAAATTGACAAATGTGGGATTACAAAGCAATAATTATATTTGTGAAACATGTCAGAACAAGAAAATCTAGAAATATTGGATTTTTTGGACTTTCTAAAACTTGTAGGGAACTCTAAGTTTCATGTCATTAATGTAGGGAAAAATACTTATGAGAGGGGAAGAGGCCTCAGTAACAGTACCCACCTGCCACCTCCCAGATTATGCATAGTTGAGGTGGATTTCAAACTCTCTTATTCAGTTGTTGTTGGATTTGTTTTTTTATATGGTATTGTGATTGGCTATGAATTTACTCTTGCTAGATGATTTTAGCTTCAGACATTTTCCTCTTCTTCTTTGTAAAAGAGAAAAAGCCTGAACACTAACTTCTTTTGAAAGCTGAAGGCTTCCCTCAGAATTTGCTCAGCCAATTAGCTCTCATAGGTAGACTGTCAGTGGAGTCTGAGCTTTCCAGAGCTAGCCAGTAGTAAGATACCTTGGCAAATAAAGTGCATGAGTATTCAAACATCTACTATTACAGATAAGTAGGACTTGCACAACTGTACATTACACGTGTGCTGCCTTGTGACTCACAGTGCTAAGTGCAGAGTGGCTTTATTTGCATAAGAACTTCTCAAATATGCCCAAATTTATGCCAGTCTTTTACAGTCTGCCACTTTAAATGCTGATGGGCTCTGCATTTACATGACAGTTGAGGGGAAAGTACAAATTATATTAGAAGGGACAGAAATCACAATACTACCATTAACTTTTTTTCTTTACTTTATCAGTGCATTTTACAGCAACATCTTTAGGATTAGCCTCAAATGTACTGGTAAGACAGGAAATATTGCAATACTTGTCTGTATTTGAAAGACTTGGGAATGTGTACATTGCCATTTTCATTGCCATCTCTCAACTGTCCAAATTTTTGCCTGAAACTTTTAGTCTGTTCCTCATAAAATGTGTGGTTTTCTAGCAAGTCAGTGAGGACTGAAGTGATTAAATAATGACATACATTGAGTTTCAGACTTCATATCATTCAGAAAATGAATGGTAACAGAAATTATATTATTCTAGCAACTTGTAAGTTTATAAGAGCAGTATTTAAAATATGTCTCTATTCTGGGCCATTGTCCCCCCCCCATTATTTTAGTCTTTGCCCAGATTTCTTGTGCTGAGAAGTTGAGAGGTATGCTGTCTACATCTGTGAAGTGGCTTACTACAGAGACTGGTGCCCGGTAGTGGGAAATGCTAAGGACCACACTACTGGCCATCTTCATGTAACTAAAGAATGACAAGGCAAATTAACTAATATTCACTCTACCACATCTTTACAGCGAACACTTAAGCCATATATTTTACTACTGTAGCAGAGGAGTGCATAACACTGACACCTTTGCAAAACAATTAGTGCTTCACTGTGCTGCTGATGCATTTTCTTTAATTATGTTTCACCACACATGATCCATAATTACTTAAAGTTACATACATATGATAAAGATGTATTTTTTTCTGAAATGCAATTGCAGGTTAGAAAATGTTGTAGCAGCAAAACAGAGGGGAGTCTTCAGTTCTGAGGGGAACTGTATTCTTGTAGATACTCTGAGGATATATGTCTTTTTAGAAAAGGGGGCCAAAAGAAGCAGAGAGAGCTAAGGAATGGAATCAAGAAGGGGCTGCCATAAATGTGGTAGGGGGAAGGAACCGCAGCTTGGCACAGTGTAAGAAAACTGTGAATGACATGGTAGGACATGCCAGAACAAAAGCTAGGCAGTATGCAGTCATCCATATCAGCACTGGTGGTGGCCCTTGTGTAGTCCAGCCCTTTACACCATATGCAGAGTACCTTCTTTCTATAAGAGATGATGACTATTATACAGATAAGGATGCTGCTGGAATCATTTAAGGTAGTTTGAACACCGGTACTTAAAATCTCTTGCATCAGTCACAGTCAGGCAATGTGGAGGGATAGTCTAAAGCTGATTTTACTAAATTATACTGAGATGTACTTGGCATAAAACTTGTGTACATATAACCCTTACCTGTTTCATTGTTGAGTATGTCATATGTGTCAGGTGTAGCACAGGCTCAAGTGTGGACATCATACTGTATGTAGTAGTCATTCTACTTGTCACAGGTTACATTAACCACACCTTGACAGATTTCTTCACATGGTCAACATTAGAAAAATTCACAGTCTATATTTTAACACACCAGGATGGTGTTGACAGCAGAATGACTGTCAATGATGATGCCATAATTCTCATACTTATGACACAGCCTGAAGACAGTGGAACACAGTTGCAAAATATACTAGCAAGGCCCTCTACCCTACAGCATGTAGATATCTCCACACTCAGAAGAATGAGGAAATGGCTTTACAGGTAGTAGAACACTGTGTGGCTCAACACTTGTTTCTTGTGCACAGCCTGAACTCCCTAGATGAAGAGACTACCCTTTTAGAGGTAGCAGTACTCATTGTCACACTTGTACACAAAGGTGCCAGGTGAAGACATATTTCACAGTTAGTTCTAGAGACATGCGTGGCCTTGGCTTTCCAGCACAAAATGTGTCATGACATAGTTCAAGCCCAAGCTGCTACCACAGAGAGTAAGACAGAGATGATTAGAGTACTGCTGGGTATATCTAAGGACTTATACCAGTACACGGGAATGTTGCATACCAAGGACAATGGCATGATGATTCTCATCCACAGTATGGTTGCATACAGCATCTATGCACATCTCCATGTGCACTCTAGTAATGATTTACCAGACACAAATTGATTGGGAACATAGCTGGCTGTGGATAAGGGACTGTGCACATGCTTAATGGATAAGTAGGCCAGGCACCATGTGCATCTCAAAAAAATGCAGCAGGCATTCATGTGGATTCCTCCAAGAAGAGGAAATCAGTGGGCTTTCTAGATGGCTGCACATTGATCAGCAGCTTAACTTCAGCTCTTCCAGTGTGAAAACATAAAACTGATAAAAAGGAGTGCCACTGAAATTGCTTTTGAGTTCAGTTCAGTTCCTGACTAGTAGGTACACTGCCTGAATGCCAGCAAAGAAGACAAAATGTGGAAAACCTGAAAAAGAAAAACATCTACCATTAAATGTAAAGAGAAAACACTATCTGGGGAGGACGCTGCAACTGTTCTAAAAAAAGCAGTTCAAGCTTCAGCTTTGGTTCTAGAGAGGTCATTCCAGTAATTTACAGGAAAAATAAATAAAATCTACACTGAGATGATTAAACTAAATGAAACATTTAAGGAAAATATCAACTTAAACAGCAAAAGGCTGGAAAAAACAAAAGAAGCTTTAACTAGCTGTTCAGATGAACTGATAAAACTGCAAATATAAGAGGTTGAAATGAAGAAAGTACTAGCTGGGTATGAGGCTTCTCAAGAAGAACTGCTTTAAAAAAGAGTTGGAAGACAGAGCTTGCAGAGGAACACCTCAGATTTTCTGCTGTATCAGAGAAACTGGAAGGAGCAGACTGCACTAATTTTATGAAAGCACAAAAAAGTAACTGGACTGGTGTTTCATATAAGGATTTGTTAACTGAAAGGGCATATCGAGTGTATGCTCCAAATGAGTCTACTTCAGTTGAGTGAAAACCCTTTTCTCCGAACACCTATTTGCTGACCCTTAATTGCCGAAAGCTTGCTCCATCAAAGGGACATTTTAGTGGATTTTTTCCTAGGGGAAAAAACGCTTGGCCATCATCAGGAATTTGCCCTTTACCCCACTGTAGTGCAATCTCGGAGTTGGTATATTTAGTTAGGGAGGTGTGGGGGCACAGCTCTCCACATCAGGGGTGTGAGGTGGCACAGCTCCCCACCTTGCCAAGTTTTAAATCTTGTGACATTTTTGGCGTTTGTTAGACTGGTTAAGCCTTTTTTTCCCCTAGGAAAAAATTTGCTAAAATGTCCATTCAGTGATGCAAGCTTTCAGCAATTAGGGTTTGACAAACAGGTGTTTAGAGAAAAGGGTTTTCGCTCAAATGATGTAGACCTGCTCCAAACATGGCCACAAGAAAGCAGCCAATGCCTATATTAGTAAACATGCAATCATACCAGCAGAAGGAATTGTTCCTGACAAAACTGTGCCTGAAGGGCAAAGTATTAAAAAATGGAAAGAGCAGAGTGTTGTAGAAAATGATTATTCACTGTACACCAGGCAGAAGACAAGCAACAGCAATCAGGGAATGTTGAGAGGCAAGTGTGAGATTCAAGCTGCTGTATCTAGATGTCTTCAGAGTATTTCTTCCTGGAGGATCAAAGACATTTTTGATTCAGAACAGGCTAAGGAAGAAATAAAAAAAAAGTTTTTACAACACAAAATTGAGTCAGCACGCAAAAGGGGACACTGCTTTTCATTTTTCTGATAGTAAAGTTCATAAAGAGACTTTGCCAGTGGAACTTTTTCTAATGTTTCAAAGGAAAATGCTTGAGAGAGAGAAAAAAGCACAGCAGTTGACTAGAAAAATCAGGAGTACCTTGGACTTGAACTAGAATCTAGTGTTGGGAGATTGTGGTGCACAAGAAGACCAACAGCATTGAACTTAGTGAATAAATGGGAGACTATAAAGCATCAATCACATTTGTGAAATATGGCTTTGCAGAAAAAGTGACTGAAAAAGACTGGACCTTTGCTGACTTTCTTAGGATTATGGGTAGACTGTAAAGCATATACCACACTTTATGTTATTAATGTTTAGAAGGGCACTACAAAGGAAAACGTAACTGCAAATAAAACAATTTTTGTTCTTATTAATATCTGTGTAAAACATTTCATGATATAAACTGCATGTTATATATATTAAAGCTGTTTTGTGTAGTCAGAGGTATTTTACATGTAGGGGGCGTATTTTCAGTGACTGTTGTATGTATTAAAGTAAACAAATACTTTTTAGTTGTAAGAAATGTAAGCTTTATACACTCCCTCTTGCTCAAGTTCTTTTATATCACATTCTTGTCCCAAACTGATGTTTTCCTGGTGCTGCAATTTTCCTGCTTTAAAGGTTGCTTTTGCGCATTTATCAAGACCAAATGACATTCGTATATCATCTGAAAAAGTTTTGACAACTTGTAGTTGTGCTTTCAGTTCCTCATCTGATGAGCTATACAGTTCTAAATCATCGACAAAGAGAAGATGAGAAGTCTTTACACTTTGTTGTTTTCTAGGAGCCAAATTATAGCTATGGCCTAAGCTGTTAAGTAGACAGCTTAATGGGATAAGGGCAAGGCAGAATAGCAGTGGTGGCAAAGAGTCACCCTGGAATATCCCCCTTTGAATTTTTATCTCTGAGATAATAATTTGCCCTTTATCGTGGTTTAATTGAAAGTGATCTGCCACTGCTCATGGTCACTGTAATGTAGTCGATCAGTGTAGGATGCATCTTATATATTTTTAAGCACTCTTTTATCCATGAATGTGGGATACTATCAAATGCTTTTTTGTAGTCAATCCACACCATACTTAGATTCTTCCCCTTTTTGTAGTTCTTCACTATGACTTTATTTAACAACAAATGATCCTTTGTTCCATATGACTTTCTTTTATTGCCCTTTTGTTCTACTGCCATAATTGAGTTTTCTTCTAAATGACTATAAACTCTGTCAGCATCAATTCCCGTGTATAGTTTATATGTCATCAGAAGGCAAGTTATTGGTCTATAATTTTTAGGGTAGCTTGCAGGTTCACTCTTAAGTAAGAGCATTGTTTTTCCTGTTGTTAGCCAGGTTGGTGTCTGTCTGGGGTGCACATACAAATAGTTCTTACTCATGGCTAAATCTTCATGCAAAGATATTAATACTTTTAGCCAAAAGTTAGGTACTGCATCTTGGCCTGGGATTTTCCAATTGGAGGCTTTTCTTAACTTTGTTTCAATCTCTCTGGCTATTACTTCATCACATTTCATATCCTGTACCTTTAAACTTCTTATTCTTTCTTTTACTTCTATCCATTTACCATCTTTGTTATGTTCCACATGATCTTCATAAATACTTCTCCAAAATGTATCTATTTCTTCTTTTTTTGGTGGTCTTTCAATTCCTTTTACCTTATTTCCCAACTTTCTATAGAACTTTTTTTGAGTCATCAATGATTTGCTTATTTTGTACTTTTTCTTTATATTTATTTGTGTGTCTTTTAAGTTTTTACACCTGTGCTGAGATTTTTAGCTTGTTATTTGTGATAGTGCATGATAGATCCTGGTCTGTCCTAATAGTGTGCATTGCTGTGATTATGTCTATCTTTCTTAGTATTTGTGTTGATCTGTTCCCTCTTCTATATTCTTCTAACAGTGATACTTCTTGTCTTAACTGCTTTATAGTTTTCTCTATTTGATACTTCCATGATGGTATTCAATTTTTCACCTTTCTTTTGTCTCACTACCCTGTGTTCTTACAGTAGGACTTTATCAGTTATTAATTTAGCTGCACAGTAATATATTCTGTTTACTTCTGTTATATCACATGGATCTCTATGGACAGTCCTAATTGCTGTGTTCATTTGTTTTATCAAACTTCTGACTTTTTTGGTTTTATTGACCTTCTGCAGTCTATTTCTTTCATTGATCTTAATATGTCTATATGTCTCTATTAAATCAAGCAACTCTTCTCTTAGCTCATTTTCTTCTAAACTGAGGGCACATTTTTTATTTTCCATTTCCTGTGGGCATTCTATATAAAGTTTTGTAGCATATTCCTTTGACACATTCTCTTCAATTTCATCCTGTGCCATCCTTTGCTCTGTTATATTGGAACTTACTGACCTATCACTCCGCAACATTAACCGCATCAGAGTTTACACAGTTTCCTGTCCCTTCCCTTGCTGTCTAGCTTGAAGTGAACATTTATACTGATTTCTTGTGGAAGGCTCCAAAATATCTTCGTATGGCACTGACCAACTGCTTCCTGTGCCACTGGTTTCCCCTTAATTTGGATATCCATTGCTCTATCCTGTTGTGGTACTTTCTGAATTAGATTTTCTATACTGAATCCTTCACTTTGCAGGTACTCCATAACCTCAGTTTCTTTTTCTTTAACTTTTCCATTACTAATCTCCTTTTCTACTTTTCCTCTTTGTCTTCTTATTTTTTGTATTGTAAAGTTCTCTCATATCCAGATTTGTTTGCCTGTATTTCTCTTCATATATCTTTGGTGCTGCTCTTTTTGTATTGATTAGTTTTGCTTTCTCCTTTACATAAATATTGCACCATATTAAATCTCCTTTCCTTTCCCATGTCCATATTTCTTCTTCAGATGTCTCCTGATTTTCCTGCTTCTCCTTACTTTGTGGACTCGCTCCATCTTGCTGTGGTGTAACCTGTGTTAGACCTTCTACACCAACTCCTTCACTTTGCAGGCATGCCATAACTTCAACTTTTATTTTTTTTTAACTTCTACTTTATTAAGCTTCTTTTCTACATTCCCTCTTTGTGATATTATTTTCTTTATTGTGAAGTTTTCCATATCTGAATGCCTTTGCCAGTCGTTCTCTTTAAACATCTTTGGGACTGCTTTCTTTATATTGATTAATTTGGCTTTCTCCTTTCCATAAATGTTGCACCATATCAAATCTCTCTTTCTTTCCCATGTCCATATTTCTTTTTTATACTTTTCAAAAATCTCTAGGTTTTGTTGTTTATATTTTCGCACTTCCTCGGATGCTTCTTTTTCCAAACAGATCAATGTTTCTTGAACTATATACTGTTTTTCACAAATTTGTTGTATTAATGAATACAAATTTTTATTTGACGCTTCTGACAGTTTTTCTTGTGGAAGTATTTTTCTTTCCTCTAATTTCTCTCTTAATCATTTTGTATATCTTGTGTCTGGAAATTCTGGGCTTTTTGCATAATAGTAACAATACATAATTTCTTTCTTATCCTCACTAGTCCACTGTATCGTCTTTATGGCTCTTCTTCGGCCTATCAGTTTTTGTAATTCTTTGTGGAATACTACTTCCTTCTACAATAGGGGGGCCATCCTCCCCCTGGCTCTGGCCTAGCCCCATTGGGAATGTTTCTGTATTTTGAGGATTCTACATGGTCATCTTTTCCAGTCCTGGCACCAGTGTGCCTACCAGGATTGGGTACTTTTTTATCCTGGGTCTTGTGCACTCAGCTATCTTTATTAAGTTTTAACCTACTTCTATCCATGATACATGCTATATAAATACAGTCTATATATGTGTCGCCTTGGTGAGATTTTGTGAAAAACAGATACATCCTCATTGTTACAGATCGAATTCCATTCCCTACCTATAAGTAATATTCCCTGTTGAAAGCTGATTATTTCTCCCAAAATGTTCTTAGGTGTGCATAACTGCATTTTTAGGTAGAATATAAAAACATGCCAGCATAATCCTCATCCCTTGCTAGTAGTCCCTTCCTACCACAAATCAACAATTTTTTAAATCTTTTTTCCTCTTCTATCAGTATTGGAGCTCTTCTAACAATTAAAATAACTACTCCTCTTTTCCACTCTCCTTGATATTCTGTTGAATATCCATCCTGAAATCCTTTGGTTACTGCTTGTATTCCTACTTCCACTAATTTGTGTCTGTTGTCTTTTTATCTTTATTCCTCTTCCAAATGTGAAACAACTTGAATGCTTCAAGAAAACATTAACTTTTAGCCTTGAAGAAACCAGTACTTTGGCTTTTTTTTATTGCCCTATAAACAGCTTGTCTCCATGAAAACATAAGAAAAATATGCCCTTAGCTGAATGGTTCTAAAGATAAGCTGAAGCATTTATTGCTAAAGGAAACTTTTCTTTATATAATCTTTTATTTACTTATTTCCACTTAAAACTCATTAGATTAAGCCAAGAGTTTTTAATTCAGGCATTCACCTATGCAAAAGTAAGAGAAAACATATCAGCTTGACATGTATTATCTGTGTACTTTTGTACCCCATCCCCCACCTCAACAACCCCAAATGATAGCCTATTAACTTAAACATGCCTTTGTTTAGCCTTTTTCTCTTTTTGTATTGTAATGCCTACATTTCTTAATACTAAAAAAGAAGAAAGAAAGAAAATCTGTTTACCTTAATATATTTCCCACATACAATAACTAAAAATGTTTTAGTATAAGACATGCAATTTATATCATGAAACATTTTATAGAAATACTGTTAAGCATAGAAATTGCTTTACTTAGTTACATTTTCCTGCTTCCTCCCTTCCCCTCCGTGTCCTTCCAAACATTAATGGCACAAAGTGAGCCAAATGCCTTTCAGTTCCCCACAAGTTTAACAAAGTTAACAAAAGTCTATTTTCCACTTTTTCTTGTACATTCATATTTCACAGATGTGATTGATGCTTTGCAGTCTCACATTTACTCACTCATTTCTATGATGTTCATCGTGTTTCACTGCTGCAGTCATTACACTTGTGTTATCCTGCCATCAGGCGGTCCCGCAGTCAGCCAGAGTTCCAAAGTCTTGGTCCGGCATCGGTTGCTGTCGCTTCTTCCCTGACGTCAGTGCGCCAGGGGTATATAAGATGCAGCCGACGCCATTTTCTTCAGTCTTTCTTGCCGTGCGGTGCCTGAAGCAAAAGCAGTTCGCAAGTGCCGGTCGGCTGACTCCTGAGATTTTCAATTCGAATTTCAGAACCGAAGTCTTCAATAAAGCTAAGTACCCGTTGAAACTTTTCTTGCCTCAGACCGATGTCAGTAAAAGTTAATAATTATATTTCTTGTGGGAAGCAAATACCTCATAAAGATTTTCATTCTTACTGTATTCCATGCCTAGGCCCAGACCACAACGTCACTAGTTGTTGGTTTTGTGCTAGATTTAACAAGCGCACTATTAAACATCGGTTTGATTTTGCTCACCATTACTTTGGCCGAAGGTACAATTATACCATGCCATTGGAACAACCGACGACCGGAATACATAAAAAACACAAAGACAAGGATAAGGACAGGCATCAGAGGCCCAAAACTGATGATGAAGCCTCTTCTAGGCCAGTCGCCGGTTCACCGGTTCTCAGTGAGGCACTTTCGCAGCCCCTGACACCCGCTACCTCAGAGCCACAGGCCGCCTTTGACTCCCACATGGAGATGTCTAGGCCTCTGGAAACTCAAGTTGGGCCTACGGAAACTAACCCCTCAGATGGGTCTGGAGCCGCTGAGCAGGCATCGGCTTCTGAGGGTGTTTTCAGACCTTCACAGCTTACCATCAAAACTACAGCCAAGTTTAAAACTCCATTAAAGACAAAGAAGCAAGTACAGCATTCACCTGGACAGGCCTCCATGCCTATAAAACAGATGCTCAAAATGGCCGAAGACTTAATTACTCTGATCAGGGGTTCCCATCCCCCTCCTGATAAAAGGCCTAGGCAGGATACAGACTATGATTCCTCTGACCAGGTTTCCATTTCTTCTGATTCCTCTTCAGACCAGGGATACTCTTTATCCCCTTATGAGGATTCTGATGCTGAAGAATCTATTCCTTCAGCCTCTCCTCCTGAGGATTACTCTTTTGGGGAAACTTTACATACCATGAGGGACCATTTCCATTGGGAGGGCCAGGATTACTCAGAATCCAAGAAAAGGCTCAGAGACTTTCTTTTATTGCCTCAGCACAGCCCCCTTGCTATTCTGTCAGTGTTAGATATTGTGGATAATGTGTTCTCTGAATCCAGTTTAAATCCTGATTCTTTGCCCCCTGCTCCAGTCAAGCCAGACAGGTACTACAGAGTCCCTGACTCTCACAAATTTCTTTATAAAAACCCTGTTGCTGACCCAGAAACTATTTCCCAGGGTCCCAAAGGGGTAAAGGCTTCCACGGCTAAACATCCAGTTCTCTCTGACAGGGATTCTAGAGCATTAGACAGATGGGGTAAGAAAGTTTACACTTCTGCAACTTTAGCAGTGAGGGCTTTAAATTGCCAGTTTCACATGCTTAAATACCAACAATATTTAATGTCTCTGTTAAAACAGAAAATGCTTACAAGTTCAGAACATCCTGACTATAAGGAAATGCAGGATTTATTGCATGCAGCTGAACAAGTGGGAAAACATACTCTGCAATGTGGTTTTGATTCATTAGAGGCTTCTTGCAGAGCAGCAGTTACAGGATCTGTGATTTGAAGGCATGCTTGGTTAAAAGAACAAGGTTTACCTGATCATGTTAAGGCAAAATTATTGGATGCTCCTTTACAGCAGGATATTTTATTTGGTGTTAAGGCAGAAGAGGTATTAAAGAAAATGGAGGATAAGGCAAGATCTATGCAAACAGTGAAGGATTTCTTACAGATACAGCCACCTCGATTTAGCAGAAATTGGCCTTCGAAAAATTGGTCCTTTCCAGTGTCAGACAGACCACAAAGAGGCAGATACAGACGCCCAAGAGGCAGATCTCAGCCCCAAGGCTCTTACAGACCACGACAGTGGGGTGCTTCAACCCCAAAAGGAGGAGAAGGCAAGTCACAACCTTATAGGAAACAGTCCCAATGACTTCACCCTTCAAATGCCAAGCAAGTACCTTTTGGCAGCTCCCTTAGGGGGAAAACTAGCACTTTTTTCACAAAATTGGCATATAATCACCCAAGACAAATGGGTTCTGAATATTGTGTCTCAAGGTTACAAGTTCCACTTTCACACTCTACCAAGGCTAAAAGGAATGCCAGACCTGCCACAAAATCAATGGGCAGAGACACCAAAACAAATTACAGCCCTCATGGACATGAGAGCTATTCAAAAAGTGCCACAACAGGAACAAGGACAAGGATTTTACTCAAGACTTTTCCTGGTCCCCAGAAAGGACAAAGCCTGGAGACCCATACTGGACCTTTCTACTCTAAATACTTACCTGGATGTTCCGAAATTCAAAATGTTGACACTGCAGCAGCTTCTTCCCATGCTGGGCAAGAAGGCTTGGCTTGTTACTTTGGACCTCAAAGAGGCATACCTGCATGTCCCTATCAGACAAAATTGCAGAAGATACCTCATATTCATAGCTGGTTCAATGCATTACCAATTCTCTGCACTGCCCATTGGCTTATCTACTGCGCCCAGGGTCTTCACAAAATGCCTGGCACCAGTAATTGCATTTTGCAGACAAAAAGGAATTCAAATATATCCATACTTGGATGACTGCCTTATTCAAGCAGTGAGCAAGGACACTCTTCTAAAGCATCTGGCATTTGTAAAAAGATTGCTAATTTGCCTAGGGTACACAGTAAATGAAAAGAAGTCAAAACTAGTGCCCTCACAAGAGATAATATTCCTGGGTGCCAGCTTAAATACAACGACCCAGATGGCTTATCTCATGCCAGACAAGCAAGGACAACTGACTCAGTACTTTCAATTGTTGGCAACAAAAACTCAACTCCCTACAAGAAAAATTCTGCAGGCCTTGGGGTTCATGGCATCCTGCATACTACTAATACCATATGCCAGACTGCATATGAGGAAATTACAATGGTACCTAAAAAGTGTTTGGACTCAACACTGTCACAGTTTGGAAGCAGTAATACCACTTATTCCCTGCCTACAACAGGAGTTTCGATGGTGGGCACAGGCATGTCACCACAACAAGGAACAGCCTTTCACTCTACCCACAGCCAGGCAGACACTAACAACATATGCTTCGGATTACGCCTGGGGAGCACACATGGCAGGAAAATGTATTCAGGGCAAGTGGGCCGCAGACCAAATGCATCTTCACATCAATCAAAAAGAGATGCTAGCTGTACAAAATGCCCTAACAGCTTGGACAACTATTACTAAAGACAGACAACACCACAGTTATGTGGTACATAAACAAGCAAGGGGGCACTCTTTCTTATCCCCTCTGCGGACAAGCCATGACTTTGTGGAACACAGCTCTAACCTATCAAGTTCATCTGCAAGCACAATTCCTGCCAGGAAAGAAAAATACTCTGGCAGACGACTTAAGCAGAAACATCATGGATCCTCACGAGTGGAAATTAAATCCACAAGTGTTCAGCATGATAACGCAAAAATGGGGGAGCCCAGACATAGATCTTTTTGCCTCCCCAGTGAATTGCCAACTACAGAAATTCTGCACAAGGACTTACCACACACAAGCATGGAAAGTGGATGCTCTCTCATTCAGCTGGAAAAGCCTAAACGTTTATGCCTTCCCACCACTGCCTCTCCTTTCAAGTGTACTCCTAAAAGCCAGACAAGAAAAGCCAAAAATGATCCTGATTGCTCCGGACTGGCCACGCCAGCACTGGTACCCAATCTTAAAGAACCTAGCTCAAGGCCCACCATGGATTTTACCTCAAATTCCACATTTTCTGACTCAACAAAACAATCAAATCCTGCACAGCCAGCTCAAAACCTTAAATCTGGCTGCATGGCAGATTCCTTAGTCAAGCAGACAACACCTCTCTCTAAAGCTGTTATGGATGTCATTTTGGAGGCCAGGAGGCCTAGCACCAGGAAATCCTATTCCGAAAAGTGGAAGAGATTCTGTGCCTGGAACCAGGCTCAAAGCTTTGATCCTCTTGTCCCAAATATTCCTCAGATATTACAATACCTAACTGAGATGCTGGACAAAGGCCTATCCTTTTCATCCATCAAGATCCACGCCTCTGCCATCTTGGCTCATTACAACACAGATCCTCCTATTTTCTCTCATCCATTGCTAAAACAGTACCTCAGAGGGGCTAAAAACATAAGACCACCCCGGAGAGCACCAACACCAACTTGGGACCTCAATTTTGTCTTGGAAAAACTAACTTTACCTCCTTTTGAGCCAGCCAATTCAGCAGAAATAAAATATGTGTCATGGAAAACTGCTCTGCTTCTGGCAATAACCTCAGCATGAAGAGTCTCAGAATTACAGGCACTAATGGCAGTGGAGCCTTTCATCATTTTTCACCAAGACAGGGTTTCTTTAGGAACAAACCCTTCATTTATGCCAAAGGTGGTATCCAGTGTGGCTCTTAACCAAACTATTCACTTGCCAACTTTTTATCCAAACCCCCAGAATAAAGGGGAGAGACTTCTGCATTCATTGGACATACACAGACAGTTACTTTTCTACTTGGACAAAACAAAAGCTTTCAGGAAAACTGAGCAATTGTTTGTAGCATATGCTGCAGGATCACAGGGAAAGACAATTTCAAAGCAGACCATTTCAAAGTGGATAGGACACTGTATCCGTTTCTGCTACACACAGCGTGGGAAAACTGTACCTAGCAACATTAGGCCACATTCCACCAGGGCAACAGCCACTTCAACTGCCTATCTTAGACGAGTACCTACCAAAGATATCTTGGAAGCTGCAACTTGGAGTTCAGTGCACACCTTTACCAAACATTATCACTTGCCTCTTTATTCTAAATCCAGAGCTGGCTTTGCCACTGCAGTGCTGCAGGGCCTCATAGCCACCCCAAATCCTCTATAGAACCAGCCACCCTACCTCAGCTTTGGGATTCAACCCAAGTGTAATGACTTTAGCAGTGAAACACAATGAACATAGTACAGTTTTGTACCTACCATAAATGTAGATGTTCGAGTGTATTCACTGCTGCAGTCCAGGTTACCCACCCTCCATCCCCTCTTTCTTAGCTGGGACTTATCTGTACCTTTCTACCCTATACTACCTATGTGGTGTATTTGCTGGTAACTGAAGGTGTTGGTTTTACCTTTTTATGTATGTTTTATTACCAATATGTATTGCCTACCTATTTGGGGGCACCTGACATCTGGGGCAAGAAAAAACGATGAAAATGGCGTCGGCTGCATCTTATATACCCCTGGCGCACTGACGTCAGGGAAGAAGCGACAGCAACCAACGCCGGACCAAGACTTTGGAACTCTGGCCGACTGCGGGACTGCCTGATGGCAGGATAACCCAAGTGTAATGACTGCAGCAGTGAATACACTCGAACATCTACATTTATGGTAGGTTCCAAACTGTACTTTTTGGGTCTTCTTCCTGTTCATCTCAATCTCCCAACTCCAGACTCTGGTTCAATTCCCAAGGTACTCCCAATTATTGTCATCAAGTCCAGTGCTTTTTTATATCTCTCAAGCCATTTTCTTTTGGAACAATGGAAAAGGTGTCACTGGAAAGGTCTCTCCATATGCTTTATATTTAGAAGAATGAGAAGCAGAGTCCCCTTCTGCTTGATTGGTCACTTTTGTTGGACAAACTTTTGTAGTTCCTCCTTATCATGTTCTCCATCAAAAAATTACTTTGATCTTCAAGGAAAAAATATTCTGAAGGCAGCTGGATACAGCAGCTTGAATCTCACACATGCCTCTCATCATTTCCTGTTTGCTGGAATATTTGTTTTCTCTTCTGCCTGGTATACAGTGAATAATCTTTTTCCACAAACACTATATTGTCTCTAACTTTTAATACTTTGCCCTTTTGTCACAGTTTTATGAGGATCAACTCTTTCTGCTGGTAGGCTTGCATCTTTACTTCTACAGGTCTTAGCGTCTTTCTCATGGCCAGGTTTGCAGCATATACACAATGTGCTCTTTCAGTTAACATATCCTGCTGTGGCATACCAGTCCAGTTGCTTATTTCTGCCTCCGTAAAATTAATACAGTCTGTTCCTTTTAGTTTTTCTTGTACAACAGAAAATACTAGATTTTCCCTATGTGCTCTGCCCTCTAGTTCTAGCATTTTTCCTGAAACATCTCTTCTTGAGCAGTCTCATACTTGGACAGCCTTTTCTTCATTTCAGCCTCTAATGTTGCAGTTTTATCTGCTCAGCTGAAGATCTGTTTAAAACTTATTCCACTTTTCCTGCCTTTTGTTATTTAAGTTGATATATTATTCAGTATTTTTTTTATTTTAATCAGCTCTGAGCACATTTGACTTATTTTTCCTCTAGATTACTGGAAGCCATGTCTTGCACCAAAGCTGGAGCTTGAACTGCTTTTTGCTGAACAGCTGCAGGATTCTTCCCAGTCATAGCTTTCTCTTTACCTTTTCTAGTTGATTTTCTTTCAGGGTCTCTTAGTTTCTTCTTTGCTAGCATCCAGGTAGTGTAATTGCTAACCAGTAACTGAATTTACTAAAAGTGACAGAGTTTCTGTTTCTTGGTTCCAGTGTGATAGATACATTGGTTGCCTTGACTGTAGGTCTGAGTTTAGTTTAGATTAAGAGTTTTGACAGGAAACATATAGTGTTAGTATAGTAACACATTATAACGTATTTAATGTATGGCAAGACACTTTTTAAAATGGTGTATATTAAATGAATGTTTGTATTTAGTGTGATTAATGTTTAGATTAGGAATATAGGCTATTTTATGATAGCATTTTAAGGAAGTTATTTTTTACTACACAAGATACGTTTAGTGGTGATAGGATGAAAAAGAGGTGTGTGGATGACGTTATTGGTTTTAAAAGTCTATTACAGCAGTAACTAATTAACTCTGATGAAGCCTGTGTTAATGTACGGGTGAAAGCGCTTAGTATTACGAGCAGTACGTTTTTGTATTTTGTGGTTCTGTGGCTTTCCATTAAAGCTTTTTCTGTTTTGGATCTTCAGTCTGGTTGAATTTACAGGTTGGGTGGTGTTCAGTTCATTGGTACTAGTCTTTGTCGAACTGCCGACTGCGCCTCCTTAACAAGAGACTGCCGAGTGGATTAACCATGGAACAACTTATGCTACAATATGTAGAATTAACTCAAAAGTTAATTCAAATGTTTCAGAATAAGGGCTTGTGCAGTAAGAACAATACAGACAAGAATTCAGAAGACGTCACTCTGACTGAGTCACAGGCCCTTCTATATACATTGCACACACCTCCTAGCACTTCAGCACGAGATACACTGGAAAGGAAACCGGTGAATTGGTTAACAACGGGTCGACAAAAAATGCCGGCCCTGTTTGCAGAAGACTACAAATACTACTACAGTCAATGGAGATATTTCAAGTGGTTTGGATAGAATGCTGGCCCCACCGAGTTTCATCTGGGCATTAGGGTCATCCAACTCCACCACCAATATCGGTAATGGTTCACTTAAAGCTCAACTCACAACTTTTGAGTTTATATTGAGGAAATTTAAGTCGTTACAAATGGATAATGTATACCTAGAAAGGTCGATAGAACTGCAGAAAGTTCCCAAAGGATTAAGGCTATTCAAACTTCCTATGGGATTTGAGGTTGGTACTGAGGGATACCAGGAACTTACTGCACTTTTCAACCGTTCAGGTATGGATTTAGTTCGTATTATTATTCGTAACAACAATCGACTAATTGACATTTTGAAAAAAGAACTTGACTTGATTAACAATAGCATCACTAAGGACTTAATGTTTGAATACAATAGGAACAGATTTGATAAAATATTCTCAAATATTGATTCTTTTGTTAACAAGGGACTGGCTATTAAATCTGACAAAGTTAATAGGGATAGTAATGACTATGCCAATAACCAAGTGTTTGTCCACGTCAAAGAATATAAAAACAGTATAGCTAGACTTGAAGTGGCAAATAAAGGTGTTGGACAATTTAATTCCTTTGGGGTCAAAAGTACGACGAATGACGAGGTTATGGTTGAAAATATTGACAATTTTAGTGACAATGGTGAAGGTGTTTTTTTAGAGAACCCACAGGTACGGCACTCGGAAAGAATACAGGAGCGCAACCAAGCTATAACACAGCAGGAACAGTTCAGGGGGAGAGGACAGAGACCTCCGGTACATCGGAGGTGGTCACAGAGAAACTATTGATTGACACTTATAGCCCCAATACCATTGGGGGATTGGAGACGATAGACAGTGACAGTCTTGTTATAAATGGAGACCAAACCCCCACTGAACTTTTAGTTGATGTCACTAATGTTTTGTTTGATTATACTGAAACTGATAGTTTCAATATATCTTCATTTCTTGGTGAAGAATTGCACCAAATGCATGCTGAAATTGAGAGCAATGACCTCGCATTTGATAGTAATGATCACGCATTTGACAATAATGTTGATTTGAATGTGAATTTTAGCAATCAAGGAGTAGACATAGGCACAAATAGGCGTTGCATTAAGTATGACAATATGTGCATGTATAATTACACTAATTTACAGTTGAAAAAAGATCATCTGACCCTTTTTAAAAAAGGTTTTAAATTTGTTCCGACCTTCAAATATGAGGTGGCAAAAGTATTGATGAATCTTAAATTGTATACTAGACAATTGAATCTCAGTATATTTTTTATAAAAATGCCAGTCCATGGGTAGACAGAACTATAACACTTAAGAGGTCTAGTGTATTCATTCCCCCGGCGAATCCTAATATTCACTTGTTTGAACAAATGTGTGAATCACAACTTAGGAGATTACTTAAAAAGAAGGGTAATTTTGAGGATAACCTGACTTCAGATGAAAGATTTTGCCTTGCTGAATTAACATCCAACAAGAACTACAGGGTAATGAAACCCGACAAAGGGGGAGGGGTTGTTGTGATGTTAAATACTGATTACACCAACAGTATGCTAGAATTGTTAAATGACAATTTCACGTACACTAGGGTATCCATGAATGAGGTCAACAGAGCTTATGCAAAAATTGACTGGCAATTATATGAGTGGTTGATTGAGGGAACCATTGATAAAAGGGAATACGAATATTTGTTGGTAGACTTTCCAGTGCTACCAAAAATATTTGGGATCCCAAAAATACATAAAAATCCTAGGCATCCACCCTTTCAACCTACAGTGTCTGCCAGAGGCTCAAAAACGGAAGCTATTGCTTCCTTTGTGGATTTCCACAGTAAACATGTCTTGATTAAATTTCCCCACATTTTGAGAGACTTACTGCACTTTTCAACCATTCAGGTATGGATTTAGTTCGTATTATTATTCGTAACAACAAATGACTAATTGACATTTTGAAAAAAGAACTTGACTTGATTAACAATAGCATCACTAAGGACTTAATGTTTGAATAGACATGGATGAAAGATTTGTGATGTTAACTATTGACGTGATCAACTTGTTTTCCATTATACCTCACGATCAAGGGCTTGAAATGTTTAACAACAGTCTGGATAAGTTTAGTAACCTTAGTGGAAGCAAAGTCAATTTGATAGTTGACCTTGTTGAAATTGTCTTAAAAAACAATTTTCTCTCGTTTGAAGGTGAACTTTTTAAACAAACAACAGGAGTAGCGATGGGAGCAAAGTGCGCACCAGTATACGCCAGTTTGGTTTTGGCAGACTGGGAAACACAGTACGTTTTTAACTACAAAGTTCACGAAAAATATAAAATTATACCTGCACTTCCTGGATGACATATTAATTTTTTGGAGTGGGTTAGAAGAAGAAATTTATGAATTTATTGAATATATCAACACCTCCACTACATTTTTAAAGTTCACCCACAAAATACATTCTGACACTTGTGAATATTTAGATCTTCTGTTGATACATGACAAAGAAAACAACACGATGGAATTGAATTTGTTTAGGAAAAAAACTTATTCCAATTCTTTTTTGCACTTCGGGAGTTGTCACCCTTTTTATCAGAAAAAGAATATAATTAAGGGGCAAATGGTGAGACTCTTGAGACTAGTAAGTGAGGATAATCTGTTTGATGTGGAGCTTACTAGGTTAGTTAATATGTTCATCGAGCGTGGGTACCCTGTTGACATCCTATGGAACATTCGTTCTGAAATTGAGATTAAAAGGAAAACAACCTTTAAACCTCTATTAAAAGGAGGGTTGCTTAATATAGGTACAGGCATCACTTCCAAGACAGAAGTTACAAATGATGCCAACATAAGGGCCATGATCCTGCCTTACAACCCTTTAGCAGGACAGATCAAGTCAATTATAATAGACACATGGGACAATGTGCTCAACAATGACAATATTAATATATTGGGCAACAATCCCACCATTACTTATAGTCGAGGTAAAAACCTGAAGGAATTAATGGAAATGGACAACAGTGTTGATGTGTATAAGAATTCCAAAATGAGCAAATGTGGGTCCTGTGCAGCTTGTAAATTTATAAACAATGGTCCGTATGTAGCAGTTCACAGTTTTAGTAGCACTATAAAATGTCCAGGTTATGTTAATTGTAACACAAAAATGGTGATTTATATTGCTACATGTTTAAGTTGCCCAACATTTTATATAGGGAAAACTATTAGAAAATTGAGATTGAGAATAAATTAACATATAAGAGATATTCAAAATAAAAAAAGTTCTAATGCCCTATATATGCACAGTCAGGTTTGTTTAAATTTTAATACATTTATATTTTTTGTGGTAGATAGGGTTCCATATAGCGACAGAGGGGGTGATGTCAAGACCTTTTTAGAGGTACAGGAAAGTTTATGGCAACTTAGACTAGATGCCTCAAAACCTCCTGGAATTAATGACCATATTTCTATTTCAAGTATTTTAAAATTAAAATCTTATTGTATTTAAATGATGTGTCAACCAAGGTTATTTAAAAATTTAAAAAAATTTACATTATTGAATTTAAAAACTAAAATTTACATAGTAAAACATTTTTTTAAAGTGTGATAGATGCATTGGTTGTCTTGACTGTAGGTCTGAGTTTAGTTTAGATTAAGAGTTTTAACAGGAAACATATAGTGTTAGTATAGTAATACATTATAACATATTTTAATGTATGGCAAGACACTTTTTAAAACGGTGAATATTAAATGAATTTAGTGTGATTAATGTTTAGATTAGGAATATAGGCTATTTTATGACAGCATTTTAAGGAAGTTATTTTTTATTACACAAGATGCGTTTAGCAGTGATAGGATGAAACAGAGGTGTGTGGATGACGTTATTGGTTTTAAAAGTCTGTTACAGCAGTAACTAATTAACTCTGATGAAGCCTGTGTTAATGTACAGTTGAAAGCGCTTAGTATTACGAGCAGTACATTTTTGTATTTTGTGGTTCTGTGGCTTTCCATTAAAGCTTTTACTGTTTCGGATTTTCAGTCTGGTTGAATTTACAGGTATAGTACAGTTTTGTACCTACCATAAATGTAGATATTTGAGTGTATTCACTGCTGCAGTCCAGGTTACCCTACCTCCGTCCCCTCTTTCTTAGCTGGGACTTATCTGCACCTTTCTACCCTATACTACCTATGTGGTGTATTTGCTGGTAACTGAAGGTGTTGGTTTTACCTTTTTATGTATGCTTTATTACCAATATGTATTGCCTACCTATTTGGGGGCACCTGACATATGGGGTAAGAAAAACCTGAAGAAAATGGCGTTGGCTGCATCTTATATACCCCTGGTGCACTGACGTCAGGGAAGAAACAACAGCAACCGACGCCGGACCAAGACTTTGGAACTCTGGCCGACTGCGGGAGCGCCAGACGGTAGGATAACCCAAGTGTAATGACTGCAGCAGCGAATACACTCGAACATCTACATTTATGGTAGGTACAAAACGGTACTTTGTGGGTCTTCTTCCTGTTCATCTCCATCTCCCAACTCCAGACTCTGGTTCAATTCCCATGGTACTCCCAATTATTGTCATCAAGTCCTGTGCTTTTTTATATCTCTCAAGCCATTTTCTTTTGGAACAATGGAAAAGGTGTCACTAGAAAAGTCTCTCCATATGCTTTATATTTAGAAGAATGAGAAGCAGAGTCCCCTTCTGCTTGATTGGTCACTTTTGTTGGACAAACTTTTGTAGTTCCTCCTTATCACGTTCTCCATCAAAAAATGACTTTGATCTTCAAGGAAAAAAATATTCTGAAGGCAGCTGGATACAGCAGCTTGAATCTCACACGTGCCTCTCATCATTTCCTGTTTGCTGGAATATTTGTTTTCTCTTCTGCCTGGTATACAGTGAATAATCTTTTTCCACAGACAGTATATTGTCTCTAACTTTTAATACTTTGTCCTTTTGTCACAGTTTTATGAGGATCAACTCTTTCTGCTGGTAGGCTTGCATCTTTACTTCTACAGGTCTTAGCATCTTTCTCATGGCCAGGTTTGGAGCATATACACAATGTGCTCTTTCAATTAACAGATCCTGCTGTGGCATACCAGTCCAGTTGCTTATTTCTGCCTCCGTAAAATTAATACAGTCTGTTCCTTTTAGTTTTTCTTGTACAACAGAAAATACTAGATTTTCCCTATGTGCTCTGTCCTCTAATTCTAGCATTTTTCCTGAAACATCTCTTCTTGAGCAGTCTCATACTTGGACAGCCTTTTCTTCATTTCAGCCTCTAATTTTGCAGTTTTATTTGCTCAGCTGAAGATCTGTTTAAAACTTATTCCACTTTTCCTGCCTTTTGTTATTTAAGTTGATATACTTATTCAGTATTTTTTTTATTTTAATCAGCTCTGAGCACATTTGACCTATTTTTCCTCTAGATTACTGGAAGCCATGTCTTGCACCAAAGCTGGAGCTTGAACTGCTTTTTGCTGAACAGCCACAGGATTCTTCCCAGTCATAGCTTTCTCTTTACCTTTTCTAGCTGATTTTCTTTCAGGGTCTCTTAGTTTCTTCTTTGCTAGCATCCTGGTAGTGTACTTGCTAATCAGTAACTGAATTTACTAAAAGTGACAGAGTTTCTGGTTCTTTCTTTTAGTTTCTTTTTTTTTTTCACAATGGAAGAGCTGAAGTTAAGTTGTTGATCAGTGTGCAGTCATCTTAGAAAAACATGTCTACTCATTTTTTTTTGTTTTTGTTTTCATTTCATTGTGTCTTTCTTCATCACTTTTCCCTATTTTACCTTCTATTTTAATCGCTTCTTATTTTTTTACATCCCTCTATTTTCTTTGGGTTTCCTTTTTGTCTCAGGACCTAGCAATTCTAGCAGTTTCTCATTTCTGCCTTAGCTACATTTTTCTTTCCAGTCATCTGAATTGTACAGAAGTGTATGAGGTTTATATCTTTATAAATATTTGTAAGCTCACAGTTTCTTTATCCTTACCCTTGTGTAATAAGCCTGTGTGGACTTGTCTTCATTCTTCTTTATATTACTGAACTTGTGTGTTTCATATTCAGCATTTTATTTGGCTCCAAATGTCTATTTAACTCATCTGTTATGTCACGTCTTGAAATTTGTTATTTTAGCCTTCTGCTGTTGCTGCTTTATATATGATATGGACTTGTTCTCCTGTCATGTGTTAAAATAAAGCTTTTAGTCTACCATCACTTGAAGTACTTAAGGCAGGAATACAATTGCTGTCTCTCACTTCCCATTTCTTCCATGTAAACTTCTGCTGTGGGTATTATACTCTGTGTCAAAAGTGAGCAGGACTGTTCTTTTTACAGTCATGTTCTCAATATCTGTGTGCTTCAAATGTATACTTTTCACTGCTCATTGCATCACTGTTTTACGCCTTATTTTCTTTAGCACCTTATCTTACTGACAGCCTTTTAAGTTAAATTACTAAAATGACAGTTAACATTGCTGCCTGTAATTCCTTGGAGATCTTTTTCTTTAGTTTTATTCTTATTTTACAGCAGACAAATGAACCTATAGTCTTTAAAAACAGCAATGCATTTTTCTGTCAAAAACATTATCTTTCTTATGAACAAGGGCATTATTCTCATCCACAAATTCCACAACGTACAACTTCTATGAAGTTGTCCAGATATCAATCCCCATACAAAGATGGCATTTGTGATGTAAAATGCGTGCAACTAGGATTGTGTTGGTGTGGTTCTTTTTCATGTATATAAATGTATGATTGCTTATGTCATAAGTGATGGTTTTAATAGACATATTTCTTGTTTAAAAAAGGGAGAGGAATTGAATAATGTATGTAATGTTGCTTAGGTTATATGATATATAGCAATATATGTGAAGTATAATGTTTGTTAATTTCATACAGTTGAATTACTTTTGTATAACTGTAAATTTGCCTAAGTCACAAGTGATAATTCAGTAAAGGTGTTTAAAAAAAATCCCCATACAAAGACATTTTCAGTGTAAAAAACATACTTTCAAGCAGTCAGAACACTACAAAGATAAAATGTACCATGTTTATACTTTAAATAAAACCCTGAGGCTAAGACAGTTCAAGCAGATATGAATCTTTTAAAGAACTCTGCCACAGGAAACACAACCTTCTACTGCTTTATTACTTTATTTACTTGACTTTTGTTTACGGGGAAAGTTTGACTGGGCCCATTTTCAGCAGAGGCCCAGGGAGAATAGCTCCACATTTAAAATATTTCAAAAATCAAGTACAGATATTTTAAATCACAAAGTAACATGTTACACTACAAAACATATGAATGAAAAAAGTCAGCCTTTTTATTCCCCAGAATTGGTTTATGATTTTAATAAAGAACACAGAATAAGCTTTAGGCCAGTGGTGAAAACTACACAGTGTCCTTCCTGCATAATTCATTATGAATACTTAGTAACTCACCGCTCCTCCAGTACTCCTAATGCATTCCTATGGAGAACTGACTTCCAGAGTAAGGTAAGGCTCCCCTGTGAAAGCAACCACCAAGGACTGCCTCTCTTGAGTGCTTAGAAAAGCCCCAGTCATCTGTTTACCAAATCACTTCCTTTCTCCTCTGTTTTTAAAATGTTTTTTTTTTCTTTAAGCTAGTGTAGTGCAAGTGAAATCCAGTACCAGAGAGGTTTATGTCTCAAGCTCAAAAAGCAACAAAACAAGGCTGCTCTGTAAATATGCTATTTAATTTTTTAAAAACTTGCATAACTAAGAAAATAAAGAAAATGACTGATTTTGTTAAGCAAATTAATATTTTCAAGCATACCAAGATCTATAAATGTTATGTTTATAAAGCCTTGTCCAATCAGAAAGACTTATATAACCATGTGATATGTTCAGGTTATCAAGCTAGATTGCACTGATTGCTCTTACTATCATGTATTGTATCAGCTAGCATAAGTAAGCACATAT
The DNA here is from genome assembly GCF_019279795.1 of Protopterus annectens. Taxonomy (NCBI): domain Eukaryota; kingdom Metazoa; phylum Chordata; order Ceratodontiformes; family Protopteridae; genus Protopterus; species Protopterus annectens. Next base: position 911,169,571 of record NC_056739.1, on the reverse strand, counting down.
CCTTTTAGAAAATCCAGAAATGTCTGCCTGTTTTAATCAAACAAATCAAAAATAGTTTATTCATATATCAGATCTGCAGAAGTATTACACAGTAAAACCTAATCAATTCATGTAATATTTTTATATAAAGAAAATTCTATATTCCCTGCAGTAATTAGGATACCAACTACTTTTAGTCTTTATGCTGTTAAAAATATAGCACTTCAAGTACTGCACAATATCTTAATGTCCCAGCATTCTTCACATTGCTACTTCCAAGTGCAAGTCAGTTACATAATATTCTCTTTCACCAAAATATATGAAATTTATAAATTTTATTTAAGAAAGCCTTTGATACTATTCCCCAAATAGGTATAATAGATAAACTATCTCAACTAGGCATCAATCTGTATGTTATCAGATGGGATAGCAAACTGGCTCACTGATAGAACCCACCTGGTCAAAATAGCTGAAGCTATCTCAAGCAGTAGACCTGTAACGAGTGGTGTACCCCAGGGATCGGTCTTGGGGCCTCTGTTATTTGGAATATACTTTTCTGAAGTGCAGGCCAAAACCAGTGGGCTATGGCTGATCAGGTTTGTGGATGACTGCAAGCTGGGCACTGTCATCAATTCCCCTAGTGATGTGGACATTCTCCAACCCAAACAAATGATTGCTGCCAGAAAATGGCCTTAAACTGAATGCCAAAAAGTACATCATCATCCCCTTTGGGGAGAGTGACACCCCCACAAATTATCACATTAATAACAAGGTCCTAAGCACACAATCAGTCATGAGGGACTTGGGCACCAAGGTTGATAGCAAACTGACTTTGACCACCATACTGCCTCCGATGTACAGAAAGCTTTCTACAAGGCCCACCTCATTAGTAAGGGTATCTCATCCATGGACAAGGAGGTCATAACATCCCTTAGAAGACCCATTATTGAGTAGAATGCTCCTTTCGACATGTATCTCACAAAGCACATCCAGCAGCTGGACAGACCCCAGAGGTTCCTCACCAGGATAATCCAGGGCCTTAAACATCTACCCTACACAGATAGTCTAAAGGCCCTGTCCCTCTACTCAGTCTCCTGTAGACTCCTCAGAGGTGACCTCTGTCTGGCATACAAAGTAATCTCAGACCCCGCCTTGATGGGACTGCTGCATATCTGCAAGTCAAGCTCCACTCGAGTAACCCACAAGCCCAACCTCAACCTGGACTGTGACATCAATAGGACTTATTGGCAGGACAGATTTGTGTCCCAGAGACTCCCCCTTCTGTGGAACAGACTCCCTCTCCACATGAAGCAGAGTACCTCATTAACCCTTAAGCACAACCTGGATAACTAGATGGGGAACAGAAAAATACCTCCCTGAGATTCCACCTGTGTCCCTGCTGGACAGGGGCACTGGGTTTTGACTTGTCAGAACATGGGCTAAATTCTTGGCTAGGCTTGTAAGGGCCTCAGGGACAATAGCCTAGTAACTTCCTATGATCCTATACCCATCTCACAGCATTTTTCACATAATTTCACTAAACACAGCTAACATACACATCACACTCTCTAGCAATTACATTCAAACACAGATGTGCATGTAAGTGTGCTTGCATGCACAGTCACACACACACTGCACACTATTCATCAGTCACTCTATCACACAAAACCCTGCCATTACAGATATACTACATACAAGCATGCCAAATGCACACCACCACCACGCTGTTGTTCACTTACGCAAAACACAACCAACTTTCACACACAGTGCAACCATTAAACCATTCAATCTGCAAGACAAAACCAAACAACACCACTCTGCTGACCACTTATTCTAATGACAACCAACACATACACACTCTGCATGCTTTTCAGCTTACAAGTCCCCAAATACATTTTTGATAACTCGTGGCAAATCCTACTTGCACAATACTCAGCACACAAGCCCTACTCTGCACATCCAACAAACTCTCTAACAAAATACCACTACCTACAGAAAAATTACTCTGGTAAACCCAGCAGCTATAGCTGTCTTACACAGCAGCAATGATTTAC
>NC_056739.1:911162538-911165038 GCF_019279795.1 Protopterus annectens | reverse complement strand
CAGTGTGTGTATGGTATAAACGATAGCAATTGCTTGCTACAAAATGTAGCAAGCAGTTTGCTAAAGTTTAAAAGAAGAAAAGAGTTATTTATTTTGGTCAAAACTGAGTGCTGTAGTTCTCTGAATGTGGTATAAACTATAGCAACTGCTTTCTAGTTTAACACAGTTTACCAAAAGAAATGAGATTTTTTGTGGGGGGCATCAGACCGGAGGATGGTACCACGTGCAAAATTAGCTAGGTACACCTCTGCCAAATAATACAAAATCAGTAGTAGGCTTCAATTAATAAGTTCAAATTATGTCACATGATGTTTATTTTTCTAATCTGGTTATTTATTATTTGACAAAGAAGTGTATACGCATTAGAATTTTAGAACACTTTAAGTCTGAGAAAGCTGGCTTGTTTAGCAAAACGTTTAGTAATGACATGGGTACAAACAGATTAATAGAAAAGAAAACAGTTTGTTAGAATACAATTGCCAAATCTGTAATGAAGTATAACAATAGAAAACACTACTACATACTACCTAACCTTCAGAGAATTCAACTGTTTAGAACTACCACACTGCCTATCTCTTCCTCAGCTAACTTACAATACACAGAATTATCTATAAGCCAGAAAATTGCCCAAGCCTTATTTTTATTTATTTATTTATTTTACATTTGTTTACCGGGATAGTCCAAATGGATACATGTCCATTTTCAGCTGAGGCCCAGGGAGAAAAGCTCCAGCTAGAGAAACTTACATAGATTTCACAGAAGTTAGCAAATAATTATAAAAATAAAGTGATTACATACAATGGCTTAGTAGTGTTCCCTAGTAGGGACTCACAATTCTCATAGACAGACACAATTAAAAGTAAAAGACATCAGATTGGAAGCAGAGCTTGGTGACTTAGTTACAAGTTATGATAATTACAGAATATGCTTTCAGTTTATAACTTAATCAGGGTTGGTACATAGGCATAGCCAATTCACTTTGAGATACTGTTTGAGTTTTTTTTTTGTAGAGATTTTTGGAGGATTGTAGGGTTATATAGTTTGGCAACGAATTCTAGGTTTTTGCCAATGAAGCTGGCAAACAGGGATTCACCAGCAGAGTTATTAGCTTTGTTGGTTATTAGCCTTAACAACTTAATACAGCACTACTCTTTCAATAGAATTTTAAACTGTAGAGAAAATTACTAATCACTATAACCAAATTATCTAATACTGCAGATGACTCTCTATATTCAAATAATGTAGCTAAACAATGGAACCGCGCCCCACTACCACTGACATCTGTTCAGAATGCAAATTCAATTAAAACACATCTAAAACTTCACCTAGCATATTAATGAATATGTTCTTGTATATCTCCATTGCAAATGCCACTGTTATCTTCAGTTTGCCATATCATCTCCCAGCCATATACATAGTTTTTGTGACACTACTCACCCTCTCACCTCAATACTTTTAATACAAACCTTATGATAGTCATATGTATACAGTGTGTATGTATGTATGTATATATATATATATATATATATATATATATATATATATGAATTATCTATGAACCTTCTTTATACCCATCCTCTTAACTACAATATTAACATTTTCTGCCCTACCAAGTTCCTTCCCTCACCTCCATTTCTTTGAGTTTCAAAGCACTCATCTCCTGGTTTATTATCTGTCTGACAAACTAATACACCTTTCGTCAGAGACAATGCTCCAACTTCATCAGACAAAAGAAAAGACAACAATTAACCACTTTATATACTTACAAGTGGATGCAATTAAACCAATCGCAAATTAACCATAAGTAAATTACATTCACTAATTCACATAGAGTTATAAAAACATCTAACTCCATTGTGGCAACAGTAAACAATTCAACTAATACAAGATATATTCTCCATTTACAACATGTATACTTAAAACTATATACAAAACATATCAGAAACCTATACATAAATACATGCATATAATAAAAATATATACGTTAAAGATTAAAAATTAACAAGGTGTAATACCCTTTCAACTAAAATACTAGGGTAGTTAAACACATAGTTGATACAAGTGTGGGTAATTATAAAGTAAAAATTAAAACTTGAATGATTTTTACTTAATTATTCTTACATTTAAAAATGCAACTTATGTACATGAATATATATATATATATATATATATATATATATATATATATATATATATATATATGTGTGTGTGTATGTGTGTGTGTGTGTGAATAAAAGACCAAAAAACATGGTCAAGTAGACAAGTATATATAAATGCAACCTTATGGTAAATATGACACTGACTGTAGGTAGGCAAACAAAGACCAGTGTGACACTTACTGTAGAAAGGCATACAAAATATACTTAAACACTGAAGTTTGTGTTTGCAGTAATACAACAGTTAGAACATAATATACGAGGAGGTCCATGGGAAGTTAAACTTGAGGAATGTGAGCTTATGGGGCAAGTTCGCACATTGGCCCACATACCTCCTGGCCTTA
>NC_056739.1:911117538-911157538 GCF_019279795.1 Protopterus annectens | reverse complement strand
TCTTCCATAAACATTTTCACCTGAGCCTTTTCTTGGTTTCCTTATTCTTCTACTTTACACAGATGTTCATAGAATTCCTGAAATATTTCTAAAACCTCTACAGAGTCTTTGGTCATTTGTCTTGTCATTGAATCCCTAAGTTTGGCAACACCCTTTCCTACTTTCTGTTTCCTAAGCATTGTGCTAATACTTTTTGTGATCTGGGGTTTTATCAAAAAATACTTGCTTAACAGCAACATTTCTAAACTCATGTATATTATCGAAATGCTCCCTTATTTTCCCTTTAGTACTCAGCAGTTACTCCTCTTCGTGTACTGCAAGATACCTCTTTATCCGCAACACTTTAACCTTTGATAGTAATGTCTTTCAGCTTTTCCCAGTTAGGGGTTGCCACAGCAGAACTCCAGTCTGCTCATGATTGGCAGTGAATTTTTACGGTGCCAAGTTGCCAGCCCGACGCCCAACCTTCAAGGAAGGCACACCCATTCACGCACGCACCTACCTGCATGTCTTTATGCATCACTTGACCACAGGGAAGACATGGAGACTCCAAGCAGAAGGCGCTCCAGCCGAGAATTGAACAGGAGAACCTCTTGCTGTGAGGCGACAATGCTAACCGCTGCACCACCACGGCCCCAACACTTTAACCTTTGATAACTCCCCTAAATATTTCATACTGCTTCTTTCCCACATCTCTTTCTCTTTTGTTTCCACCATAGTTTTAAATTTCATTTTCATTTTACCCCACTCTCTATTACTTCTGAAGAAATTTGTATCTTCCCTAATATTACCCAGTCCTTAATTTTCACTCCATTTAACAAATAAGTAGAAAAGCACCAGTGTCTCATTTTACTTCATTACCCTAAATCTTTATTGTTGCCTTTATTTGTACAAGATCTGGAAAAGTTATTGGATGTTTTTCAAAGTTTTCAATTAAGTACTCTTGCTCCTGCAAAATATAATTTCTATCCAAAAGAAATAAAAAAAAGTTAAAGTCTTCAGATAACAGCCTACCAATTAAAACACACAAATAGTGTTATTGTTCAAATGACTAAGCACTTTTGTCTCTTAACAGAGACTTTGTTAGATTAATTTACATTTACAAAGTCTAAGTTTAATTAACTTTGTTACCCAATGAAATTAAGTCACATTCTAGTAACACGTGCCATCTTAAAGGAACATACTCAAATACATACCAAACTTGTCACACTAAGTACTGGCAAAAATTCAGATTAAAAAAAAAACAAAAAAAAAAAACAGCCTTACTCAAACATGCAAATATAAGTATAAAAACATGAAAACTGATTATAAAATTAATATGTCATGTGTCAGTTCCCAAAATATGTATGTATTCTTGAAAATGTATTCCTCACCAAATAACTCATAACCTGGCTGTCGGTCTTTGTAATACACTTGTAAAAGAAATGTTGTCATTTATAACAGGGTATATAGTTGCATTTAAACTTATTTACTAGATTAATTCTCTTGTGTTTTAACAAAGTTTCCCATCACTGCCTCTGTCACAAATTAAATTTTCTATTATAAAAAAGTGAACTTTTTCATTACACTTTGCATTTTTTTTTAATATCATAAAAATGCTCTTAAAGCCTATCTCTTAAATGATGCCCTATCTTTACAACATAAACATCAAGACATGGGGAACATACAGAGATATATACGACCCCCTTAGTATCACCAGTAAATTGACCCAGGCAGCCTACAAATCTCTCATAACCTTCAACCAACACATTTATAACATTGTAAATAAATCCACAATAAGGACAATGTCCACATTTTGATATCTTTCTTTTAATCAATATTTTACTCTTACTCTTATTTTTATTTTCCAAAAACTGTTTGATAGTCTTTTCTTTGCTATATAAAATAGTTGGTGTTCATTTCCTACTTGTTCTTTCAATTCAATGCTGAATGTTAAATTCCCAGTTCTGTGAATTATATCCCTTATCTTGTTTGCATCTTTAGAAACAGGAATACCCAGTGAATGCATAATATTATTACTAATGATTTACTTGTATTTCACCTACCCTCTTTAGTAAAGCAAAAGAATTACCAAGAATAGGCTTAAATTTTGTATTTCTGTCTGCAAGTATTTCTTCCTTAACCTGGTTTAACACACTCATAGGATATCCACGTTCTTTAAATAGTTCAACTAAAGCATTAATTCTTTCTCCAAAATTTTGTCCACATTTATTTTTTGTGGCAAACATACCAACTATCCCTTGACTACACTCCTCTACTGGTTTAACGGATGGTATCAAAAAAAAATGCAAGTAGGTATTCGTAAATGTGGGTTTCTGGTAAACTACAGATATAAACTTGTTAAATTCATTGTCCTTTGATATTATCACATCTAAAAAAATAATATATTCAAAACCAACTTGAGCTGTAAATTTTAAAAATGATGTGGTACTATTCACATATTGTAAAACTTCATAAAAAACAGACAATTCCCCATCCCACAAAATGAAATGAAAACATCATCCAAAAATAATAATATGCATGTAAGTACTTTGAATATATTGAATTCAGAATTAATTTAGTTTCCCAAACCTTTACTTGTTTGGTAAAAGAAATTAATTCTGAATAGTTTTAGGTTTTTAATATATTAATATATATCAAACCACGATGCAGCACAACTGACCCAATGTTTCCAGTGAGACAAATAGTGAAGAAGTTGGACACGAGAAAGGAATCCAACTGGGCATTCCTAAATCTGGAATAAGCACATGACAAGGTCTGAAGAAAACTGATTTGAGCAATACTGTGATGATTCAAAGTTCTAGAACTATTAGTAGAAATAGTGCAAGATATGTACAAGGCCCCAATGACATAAGTACAAACACTATTTTGACTCACAGAGGAATTCCCAGTGGGAGTGGTTGTGCATCGGGATTCAGTTCTGATCCCACTGTTGTTCATACAGGTGATAAACTACAGGCCAGAAGGGACAGTTCAATGAAGTTACTGCATGCAGATGATGTTGCACTACAAGTAGACTCTGAGCAGGAACTTTAGCAAATGATGGGAGACTGGAAAGCAAAACTGAAGGCATGTGAGATAAAACTGAGCATAGACAAAAAGTAGTTAAAGCAGCAAATGGGGAGAAATAAGAAGATACTGAAAACTGAGCTAGAATGGAAAATAGTTCAACAGATTAACAGGTTTGAGTATCTGGAAGGGGTGGTTAAGGAGAAGGGAAGTCTGAATGAGGAAGTTAAAGCTAGAATCAGAGGTGCTGCAGTCAACTGGCACAGAGTGTCTGGAGCAGTATATGACTAAAGAATGCCAAACAACTGAAGATTAACATGTCTAAAATAGTGGTGTGACCATTTCTTCAGTATGGCCCAGAAACGTAGGTAGTGAACATAGGGGTAAGTGAGAAAGTTTGAGGTGATAGTGAAGAGGTGCCTATGATGGGTGGTAGGAAGTACACTGTGGGACAGAAGGAATGAGGACATCAGAGCATTAGTCAAAGTATCCCGAAATGCAGAGAAGGTTACTGTGGTCTGGTCACATGCAAAAAAGGAGAAGATGATTTGATGAAAAAGATTTCATACGAGAAAACCTATGATAGGCATGACGGTCGAAGTAGGTAGGAAAGTGTCACTGAATTGAGTAAGGTGCAACACCTGATGTGACACGCACACCCCTGAAAAAAGGGATAATGATGATAATGAAATAATTAATATGAGTTGTGTCTGAAAATGTCCTGTTTTGATCAGTGCACTACTCCAGTAAACAAATATACATAATATATCACATGTATGTATAAACACACTTCGTACCCAACTTCTTTTCTCAGGGTTCAAGGAAGGACAAGGCTTTATAAAAATAATTGTTGGGGGTGGTAATACTACTCTCATACCTCTCAACCTCTAAGTGCAAGAAATCTGGACACAAAGAATAATAGAGGTATAAAAGCTCAAAATCAGTGACCCACTTTAAATACTTCTGCCTTTATAGACTTAGCAAGTTGCTAATGAAGTTTTGCATCAGCATGCGTGTTTTTGAGGGATATTAAGTCTGAAACTCAGACGTATGTCATAATTTATGATCTGGACAAAAGTAGGAACAGTAGAGAAGTACATTTCATTTAAAAAAAAAATCACGATTTATCGACGTTAAGGATCAGCCTTCGAAATCTCACCTATGGAAAAATTTTCCGGCTGTCTACGTGTACTTCTTCAACCAATAATATTGTTACAGCGCTTTCTGCAGACGTAATACACGCTTGGAAAGCAAATTATACCTACTATGTTATCTGTATGCTACTATGTTGATACCGGGGGATTACAAATACCTATGTTGATCTGAAGTATTTTTAAATGAAACGCTAGCCATATTTTTCCATATTCAATTAATTTTAATAAGTAATTTGCTTTACAAATTTAAATATGAAGTATTTTGTACATAAACTTCTCTTATATCTTTATTTTTTGTGTTGAGTCTCCCCTTGATTGTTTAGACTCTTCTAGCGACGCGGGGCGTGACCCAAATGGATGGGTGGATGTGGTGACTTGTGACACCGCCTTCATTGCCTCCGTAGGAACCGTATCCTACTCGTTTCTATTTTATCCCTACGGGTGATCGGAATCGGTGGTTGTTTAATGCTACGATTTCTACAGCGCAACATGAAGCTGCTGTTTGCTGCTGCCCTGATTGCAGGCTCACTGATCTTTTTGCTTTTTCCCAGTGCTTCTGTGGCAGATGAGAAGAAGAAGGGACCTAAAGTCACTGATAAAGTATGATTTGTTAGTACTGCATAGCTTTTCATGTGTAGGTGATTTTGTTGTATCTTGTTAAATGGTTCTTTGACAAACTAGTGAAGCTAAACATCACTAGGCGGTAGCAGATATTATGTTTGCATTATATTAATTCGTAAATAAATGTGTGGCAGCTGAAATCCACCATTTCTATTAACTGTGTAATTTCAGTATGTTTTAAGTACCCTTAATTTAGGGCCTTTGTCCCTGCTGTGAGCTGATGGGTTAAAGCTGTGTTGTGCTTGTACTTTGACACAGTACAGGTAGTTTTTTTAGCATGTTCAACGATGCACACTTGAGAAGCATGTCAAGAAAAAGAGCCACGAGAGTGAAATTATACTGTAAAGAGATCAAACTTTGCAGCAGAAATGTCAGTGGGCTCAAAACGAAGTCCACGTGTGATGATGTGTCATGCCAGGACTCGTATTTTATGTATCAATCTCATAAGTCTTTTCAAGGAAAGTACTTGTATTAACGCTTTTTCGAGGAGTGGCATGCCACTTTTAGCTTGGATCTGGGTGTGTTTATGGTTACTTGGAAGCGTGTAGGCTGCACTAATTTATGATGAATTACAGTTCTGCCGTGTTGGCTCACAGTGTCGTCCAAAACTGTCCTCGATTTTTGCAGTATGACCATGATTTATTTGTCTTGACCCCCATATCTCTCGACTGTCCAGATTTTCGCAGAATGTCAATATTTTGCTTCATTGTGTTTGGCCTGCTTCTCATAAATTTGTATTTTTGGCAACTTATTGAGAACTGAAGTTACTAATTAGTTATAAACATTTGATTTGTAAACCTGATATCTTTCAGAAAATGCAAGTTAATGCAAAATCTTTTGAAGCAACTTTATAACCAAGTTTATTTGATGCAACTTTATAACCTTAAGTTTTTAAGAGCAACATTTGCAAGTCTGTTTAGGCCTTTGCCCACCATTATGCATGTCTTTGTCCAGATGTTTTGCATGGATGTTGAAAAATATGGCCTGTTCCTCTTAGAATGTTTTGTTTTGTTTTGCTTTGCTTATCATTGAAGATTGCAGTCATTAATGCTAGACATTTAGTTCAGAAAGTGCATGTTGACTGAAAACTTGTTCTGCTAACCTTCTAAGTGAATTGGAGTAATATTTAAAACTTAAAACTTGTTGAAACAAATGCCCATTCGTGAACAAAGAATGAGAGGTATCATATTTTAATTAAACTACTTGAAAAGTAACTGAGGTGACTGAATTTGTAAAACCGTCAGCAAGTAAGAGTATGGTCTTATCACTTGTGTTTTACAGTTTGAATTCATCCTGGTCACAGATAATTCTTCTGGAAACCAGAGAATTGTTGGTTGGGGTAATAGTTTAGATTCGGATGGGTGGATATTTTACTTCCCCATTTAAAATACTATAGTAGTTTTTGGTATTTAAATATAATTGCTAAGTGGAATGATATTCAGGTTGATTTGTGTGATCTTAGTTTTACATTGTAATTTTTAAGTCTCAGTGAATGTATCATTACACTAGACAGTGGAATTAAGGGCTTTTATAGTTTCTGATAAATGAAGGAAAGTGATGTTGCTTTCCAAAATAATGGGAGTAGAAGCAGAACAATAACAAGTGCTTATCTGACCACATGAGAAAGATGACAAATTAAGAAATTTTTAATTTGTTGCATAATTGCAGTGTGGTGGGTCAAGTGTTTGGCTAGAAGAAAGTTGAAGATTATTAAAACTGTGCTATAATCGTAATCTTAAGAGGGTGATACTGTGCTATAATCGTAATCTTAAGAGGGTGATACTGGAGAGTTTATCTGAAAAATGTATAAGAGCAGCCCATGCATTTTAGTACCCTTTTCAGCTACTATCTAGATCTTTTTATTAGTGGCTTTGGCAAGTAATATTTCATGCAAATAGTAATATGCTGTATGGAGGAAAGGAATATACAATGTGTGTGTGAGTGAATCTGAGAATGTGTGAATCTGCGAGTGTGTGCATCTGTGTCTGTGGGTGCAAGGGCATGTGTGAGTTTCTGCACATACAACTGTGCAGATGTCCGCACAGTGTCTGTGTGGGTGTGTGTGGGTATTGCTGTCTGTGCGCACACAAGCAGATGCAGACATACACCCAGTCAGGCTAATATGCCTTATTTATCTGTTAATAGGGTATTAAAACAGGGTTAGCTCCTTTTTATGGCTTGAAAGGATAGACCTAGATCTACACAGAGGACTCTGTAAGAGACTGAGTATACATAGGAAACAGCTGGTCTGTCCTAATGATTAGGACTTATGGCCACTAATGTTTTTGTTATGAATCTGTGGCCACTCAAGTTAAGTGACGTGTTTAGAAAAATAAATGCCAAAATGTGTGTTATATTCCATAACGGATATGAAGAGATAAGAAAAGTGGGGAGTTGAGACTAGTTTGGATCTAAGGGTGATGTTCAACTACTACTAGGGCTTTTATAATCTTATCCAAGCGTCCCAATCATATCCCGTAGTTTTGTGTGCCTTTGGTTATTTTAAGAGGTATATGTAAATTAGGGCATGACTTACAATCTGCCTCTGCCTCTATCCATTAGAGACATAGCTGCTAGATCTGGGATGTTTTTCTGATTTTCCACCCACTGATCCCAGTTTCTCTTGAATAAGGTTAGGGAAGAACTCTGGTTCACATGGATGGGAAGCCTGTTCCAGAGAGGGGAATTCTGTAAGAGACATGCCTGTCCTTCCATGTCCCATTTCTGATGTCACAAGAAATGTTTAAATTCATAGATTGAGTAATTCTGATGCTGTTTGCTTTTTGATGTGCAAAAGGCCCTTTAGAGTGGGATCCAAGGATTCATTATATGCCATGTATAGATCACCTGTCCACAGGGAGTAGAGTTGGGGCTTTAAGGTAATCTCCATAGGACATGTTGTTTACTCTGTTCTTGTGTGGAACCTCCTGTCTTTGAAACTTAGATGGGTCCACTAAAAGGCTTTCCAAACTTTTGTAGAGACACGATGGTCAGACAATAAGAAATTATCAACATATTCCTCTCCTATTACCATCCGTGCCAGTAGACACTGCCTCTCATTTATTTAATAAGAGTAACGTATTTCCAAAGCAGTATTTACTTTAGGTCCTGGCTGTAAAATTATATTATGTAATGGAAAGGCTCTGTTGTTCCACTCTGTTCCAACAGTACTCCAGTTCCCTAAGGATACATTCACACTGTGAGTGTCCATAAAAGTTAGTGTTAGCCTTTGTTACAATAAGCTACACTGTCCCGAGTGCACACAGGTGGAACTGTTTCACTATGGACTTGTAAGCCTTAGGTTTAGTAACTTTTTATACTTGCTGCATAGCTCTTCTAAAATGCTATACATCATCCAAATGTAATTGAAATGGCCAGTATCTACATTTCAGTAAAGTAAATTATCCTGCCAGCATCTTTCTAGGACTTGTATTATCTGAGATGTTGTAACCTTCAGTCACCAATTACTACTCAACAGTGCTAGGAAGTACTCAACATTTTTTTTCTCACATTATCTGTATTTGTGGCAAATGCATTTCAACATAAAGCTGAATTTGCTACTAAACAACTTCTTTTGTCTTGACCAATAATTGTTTTCCTTATAATGCTGACCTCTGCTGCTCAGTGATTACACTTTTTGCAGTTTTACAGTTTTAACAGTTGTGATTAGGGGAGAGTTCAGTACCAGCCAGTCAAAACATGCCATGTTCACCCATATTTTCCTGTATTTGATATGAAATGCTTCACAGCTATATCTGCATCATCATGCTTCACGTACGTATTTACCCCTGTAATCTTTCAACCTTGTGTTTTTTTCCAGTCTTGATAGTTTTCCATTTGTTACATGGGACAGAAAACTCCTCTGTTTAGCACTTTCATGATGGTGCCATCTCCGTGTTTTATAATAGCAGTTGCTAAAAGATCTGACATTTTTTCTCTCTGTTACTTCAGCACAACTGGGAATCTCGCATCCATCGCCAAGGTGGCACTTAACATAATGATCTAAACCCCTTACCCCCTACTTTTACCACAGTGACCATTTCTTGGGTAACGTGCAGAGGACTGATTGCATTATGCTGTAAGCTGGTCATGCTTTCTTACTGTGTCTAACACAACAGTTTTCCACTTCTAACATTGGGAAGAGTACTAATTTCAAAAAAAAATTTGCTATTTGAAATTGTCATAACTGAGCTCAGTCTTAAGTTGCATGACCTTGCTTTTTGTACATTCCCTTTCTGTCAGTCATACTTCAGTTGGTGTGCACAGTTCCTTTTCTGAAACTGAAATAACCTTTTGAAGGGCTGCATTTCTTAGAAAATAGATTTCATCCTATGCTTTTCTATTGCATGCACACCACTCGCTCCTTATTTTTGCAGTAGATTAACATGGTAAAAGCTGATGCAGCTTTCTGTATTAATGAAATAGATAAAACTTTGATTTTATAGCCTGTAAGCTGTTAACCATTAGAAAGTACAGTTGTGTAAAATCTTACCATAACAGTAGATGTCCTTGCCTTCACTGCTGCAGTATTCATTACAAATTTGATTCCCTGCCATGAATTCCACCATCTGGCCAGTTTACCAAAGTCTACTGTTGCTTTAAGGGACATTGAATGTCACCTACACACTCCTTGTGTAGCATAGGGCATAAAGGTGACGTTCAGGCATACCATCCTCGGAACTGATTGCTCCAGTAGGAACAGCAGTCCAAGGAAAACCTGCACATTCTCCAAGAGGGGAAAAAAATAGTCTAAGCCTTTAAAAAAAGCACCAGAAGAAGACGCAGCTCTAGTAGAATGAGCCTTTAGAGAAGGAAGGCTGTCGCCATGAAGAGTGTAACAAAAAAAAATAGTATTTGAAATCCAAGTGGAAATAGTTTCCTTGGAAACGGCCAAATCTAAAGACCTAGGATGAAATTAAACAAGTGGTCAGATTTTCTGGTTGCTTTATTTTTATTCAAATAAAATCTGAGCTGTCAATGCACATCTAAGGTATGCAACACCCTCTCACTGTTGGATTGCGGAGAGGGGGAAAACATAGGCAAATTCAATACACTGATTAAGTGACATTAACCACCTTGGGTATGAAAGAAGGATTAGTATGCAAGGTCACACCCTATCCTTGTGAAATATCAAAAAAGGTGGACAAGCCATAAGGGCTTGCAACTCAAGACACCCATTTGGCAGAAGTAAGAGCTAACAAAAGAATTGTCTTCCAAAAACAGTGTTGCTAGGAAGCTGAAACGGCAGTCTCAAAAGGAGCCCGAATTTTTCCAGAATGAAATTAGGATCCCAGGGAGGAGGAACAGTCTTCCTGGGAGGTCTAATATTAAGGATGCCTTTAAGAAATTTCTTAATCTTAGAAGGTAATGGGGGGGGGGGGTTAAAGGTAGACAAGCAGAAAGAGCTCATAAGTGGGCCTTGGAAGAAGAGGGCAAACCAGCAATTGAGTAACTCGCACAAATAAGAGAGAACAAAAGGAACATCAACAGAAAGTGGGTCCAGATCACGAGAAAGACGCAAAGTAGAAAACCTCTTCCATTTAGACAAGTAGTAGGTTTCCTGGCCTCCAGCAGCATGTGCTCAGGAAAAAGTGTTTGAGGGATCAAAACCCTATAACCCACAGTGTCAGTTGAAGCTGGGACAGGTGGGGATGGATGAAACCCCTTGTTTTGTGTGGGAAGAACCACCCTGTGAGGTAACTTGTGGTGATTGCCATTGCCTATATGCAAAAGTAGTGGGAACCAGTGCTGTCACTGCCAAAAGGGAGTCGCCAACAAGATTTTGGGAGCATCCTGTTTGAATCTTGAACAGGACCCTTGAAATGAGAGGAAGGGGAGGGAATGCATGAAGAAATATCTCTTTCCAGGAAAATGAGGTTGTCCATCTTTCATACCAGAGGACCTGGGATTCTGGCACAAAACAGAGGAAGTTGTCTGTTCAGAGGGGAGGCAGAGAGAGATACTTGAGGATTTACCTCCCTGATGAACAGTGTCTAGAAACGCATCCCTGTGAAACATTCATTCGTGGGATTGAGGTAAGTACCTGCTCAGACTGTCTACCACAATGTTCTGATCTGAAAATATAAACTACCTGAAGAGTCACTTGATAGCCAGATCCCATGCCAGAAGTGCCAGCCAGCAAAAATATAAGGTTGTGTACCCCCATTTGTTGATTATACCCATAACTGTGGTATTGTCTGTGAATACCTTGAGAGGCCCCTGAGAGAATAGAGGATGAAAGGCTTGAAGAGCCAATATAAGAGCACTCATCTCTTTGATGTTGATGTACTCTATCTAATGACAAGGCGATCACATTTCTTGAACCATCAGGGAGCAAAATGTTGCTCCCCATCCCGCATCTGAAGCGTCTGTGAACAGATCCTGAGAGGGAAGAGGAGGTTGAAAAAGGAGCCCTGGACTCTTGAGACAACTGCCGAATCCACCACAGAAGTTCTTTTGTGAAATACTAGAGAAGAGTCACTAGAAAGTCTAGAGGATGCGCATAACAAAGCCACATCGACTTCAGAAACCACTGGCACTTCCTCATGTGGAGTTTGGCTAGAGGGAGCATTAGAATGGTGGAAGCCATGAATCCCAGAGCTCTCAAACTCCCTGGCTGGATTGGAGAGTAGGGGAAGAAGTTTGAAAGAAAGAAATGAGAGTTAAGGCCTTTGGAGGAGGCAGATATGCCAGCATTGGCACTGTTTGAGTCCTGCAACCAGAAAGACATGATCCTGAGAAGTAGTCAGGGAAGACTTTGAAGTTTATTGTGACCCCCCCCCCAGGCTCTGAAGAAGAGAAATTGTAAAACAAAGTTTTTGCAAAAGGACCTCTGAAGAGGATGGATGAATCAGTAGCTCATCCAAGTAAGGAAAGGTTTGGATCTCTTAAAGCCTGCAAAAAGCAATCACAGGAGTGAGGTATTAGGTGAATACCCTTGGGGGGCAGTAGAAGGGCCAAAGGGAAAAGCACAGAACTGAAAATGCCAGGAAGCAACAGAGAAACACAAAAATCTCTTGAAAGGAAGATAGATCGGAATATAGAGGTAAGCATCCTTGAGATCCAGAGACACCAGAAAGGCCTGAGGAACAAGAGAGGAAAAGGGGACTGATGGGAAAACGTCTGAAAGGCCTGTGGAACAAGAGAGGAAAAGGGGACTGACGGGAAAACGTCTGAAAGGCTGGCACCTTCAGAAAGGTGTTTAGATGACAGAGGTCTAGAATAGGTCTCCAAGTACCTTCTTTTCTGGGCACTAGAAACTTTCTTGAATTTCCCTGTCTTCCCCTTTGGAACACATGCACCTCTTGAATAGAATAGTACCCTGAGTCAAGTGGTCTCAAAGAACCTCTGGGGAGAGGAAAGGAAGTAGTTCTTGAGGTTGAAGAATACCCATAAAAGGAGAGTGGGAAATCCAGACTATGAAGTATCTTTGCCGAATGATTGACTGAATCAAAGATTCCTGGGTGATTCGTAGCCAAACAGAAAGAAAAAGAGAGGAATGTGGCTGGGAACAAGTAGTCAGGCAGCACCTGGCTTGTCAGGAAAGGAAGGCTTTATACTCCTGCAGTCTGAGTGGCCTTAGCAGTAGGAGTCTGTTTACCACCCTTTTTACCTTTAGATGGAGGGCAAGATTGCCTACAAACAAGGACTGGCTTAGAAGGGTAGTTTTGCTGAAATTTAGGCACAGCAGAAACTGACATATTTTAAGCTCCTGTAAAGCCTTCCCCTTGTCCCGAAGAGAGTTAAATAAACCAGCAGCCACTTCCCCAAACAAAAGTGTATTATCCAGAGGAGCATCAGTCAACTTAGCCTTACTATCATCAGGTAAAAGTTGAAGCCTAAGCCAAGAATACCTTCTCAGAACTGAACTAAAAGCAGCAGCCCTAGAAGAGGCATATGCTGCCATCATAGCTACATTTGATAGAATGACAAACTACTTGAGAGTAAGTCCCTAGCTAGGAAGTAGCAGAAGATTTACAGTCTAGAAGATCAGAAAAAAAGAAGCCTGAGGAAAAGAGCCAGCACATACCTAGAGATATGGGTCTGATAATTTAATAGCCCTAAAAGTTAGGGTAGCAGAAGTATAAATCTTCTTACCCAGCCTATCCATGGTTCTACAGTCCTTGTCAGAAGGCTGTAACTTGAATGAATGAAGAAAGCAATTTAAATGGCTTATCAGAGGCTACAAACACCACAGAGGGGTTGGCAACAGGAAAGAACAATCCTCAGGCACCCTATCAGACTTCTTGGGAGCAGAGAATCTGACGCTTTAGAGGCATTGGAGAAAGCATCCAATAAAGCAGTCCAGACGGGAGGAATGAACGCAGGTTTAGGAGATTCCATCTGCAGTAACTTGTAGTACTGCTTATGGATATTTGAAACCCAGGCACAATCCCACTTAAAAAAAATTCCATCATCCTAGAGGTTGTGTCCCCAAAGGAAATTTCCTCCAGAAGGACTATGTGGAGTATGAGAGCCCCCTCCTCAGACCCTAAAGGAGAAGGAATCTGGGTAGAATAAGCAAGGGATTCATCATCAGAATCCACCTCAGAAGAATTCAATTCTCTGGGCCTTTTACAGGGAGAAGAGGACCAAAGAGGAGTGGGAACCGAAACTACTTGAGGCCTTAACGACAGTAAAACATTAAATAACCCCTGAGTAAAGGCTGCCACTTGCTTTGTGGATCCCTAGGAGCCGAAGAAACATGAGTTTTCTTTTTTTAAGGGGATGTCAGTCGTAGAAACCTGAGAAGGCCCTGACTCAGGACGGCATTCCAAAACTGTCGAATGAACGTCTTCCCTAAAGAGAAACTGCGGGACCCCTCGGGGAAAACAATCAACCGTGGTTCCTTCTGAACGCCTGAAATGGATGCCTGCAAAGCCTTGTCAGACATACTGCCCGCTAGGTCCTCACTTACCTCCAACCCAGATGCAGTACAGGAGTCTGACAATACAACCAGACAAGTCTCCGGGTTTGTAATAACCTTGGGAGAAACTTCCGGCAGAGACTGGACATAGGAAAATTCCTGTATTACCTTATGCACCTTCTTCTTGCCTGATGTGTGACCATCGGGGCAGAAGTTTGTACCATAGTATCAATGAAAGGGAAGAAAGCCTACTATGAAGAGTTTTAGGGACAAATGCCTGTCAAATTGAACAATATGTATGGTTGTGAGCAGCACCTAGGCAAGTCTTTGTGGGGAATCGGTCTCCCACTCTGAAATTTACCCTTCCTGGACGAAATGAATCCCCCCCCTTCCAAACGGCACAAAACAATCGGAAAAGAACAAACAACCCAACTGGGTACTTACCTGCAATGGTGAGGACTTCAGCAAACGGAAGTAATCACTGGAATGCCAATAAAAAAAAGGTAACAGACCAACGGTTAAAAAACGTATTTTGACTGGTGGCAAACGTTCTGAGAATGGTATGCCTGAACGTCCTATGGTACGCAAGGAGTGTCTAGATGACATTCAGTGTACCTTAAAGCAACGGTAGACTTTGGTAAACTGTCCGGATGGTGTGCTTCACGGCAGGAGTCCTATTTGTAAAGAATACTGCAGCGGTGAATGTAAGGACATCACTAGGGTACCAGGAAAAGAATAACCTGTATATTCTTGTCTCTTATGCATACCTTTCAGCAGGTAAGCAAACTTTTACAAAGGTTATATAACTTCATTGCAGTGAAATGAAGTCACAAAACTTCAGTTCAAAGTAAAAAGTTTTAGTTCAAGGTATAGAATCACCAGTCTGGCATTATCTTGGAGACCTTTCCTTGCTTGTATATCCACCTTTTGTCAATGCTGCATTCTGTAGTTTAAAAAAATTACAGCAGACTTGTGTAACATGGTTTGTCTATTGCTCAGCTGTTCCAGTGTCTTGTCTCTCTGGCAGCATTAAGTAATCAATGTTTTCCTTGGACTTGTGCAAGGAACATTCATTTGCCAAGTCTTAGACTGGGTACATCTTGAACTTCACAGTTGTAAAAAAAGATATTTGATGTTTTTTGTGTGGTAATTTTGCCAAGGAAGGTATTTGTAAAGATATGTCATAGTAGTGTAGCATTTTGCTTCATTAAAAAAAAAAATCTTCAGAGATGTAGTCTGCATAGTTTCAGTACTAAATTCACTCGTAGGCAGTCTGTGTGCAGTATGTCTGTACAGAGTGTGGGTCTCTCTTGGTTACAGTCAGCACAGAAGTATAGTAGGTGCTCAGCTGCCAATATAATTCATGTTTTTGCAGTAATAAGGTCCATGGACTTTCATTACTGTTGGAAGGCATTACATTTGAATGTGTGGTGGGGTAAAGTTTTGTGTGTTTGTAGAGGGCGCTAGTCTCTCTCTTTTTTCCCATTCTGATTTCATACAAATGTTCATATGTTAGTGTCTTCTACAAGAGAATACCGTTCGTGATTATGTGGGGCCGGGTCCATGAGTGATGTTCAGAAGGGGCAGGAATTTGAAAACAATATTAGAACACAGTTGGTCTAAACACCAACATAAACAAAATTCTGAATTTATGGGGATGAAAAAGTGTGGTTGTTGCTTCTACTGTCCCAATATTCTGGTGTGCCATGAATTTGAATTTGCTTTGAACCACCAGGTGGTTGTTATAAGAATCAGATTCAGTTGTTGTACAACAAAGGTGGTATATTGTACACTGTGTATGTTCTGCCCCTGTTTTTACATAGGAAAAGCGGAGAGAGAATGAAGGGCACAATATACGAACATTTGCTGTGTTTGAATGCCAGTAATTGGCCTGGACTCAATGAACATGTTTCAATAGCATGTTTGCTCAAGTTAAAAGCACTGGAAAGATGAGCCCTAAGTACAGGGTTTATATTTTACATACTTTTTGTCTTAATTTTTCCGATTTTATAGAGAATGCATTTTATATTGTTTTTTTATATATTTTTCGTTATTTGCAAATTGTCAATTGAATTGACTCGGTAATACACACTGAATTTCTGTGTGGTGCTTCCTTTAAAATGATGCTTCGTTTCCTGGGGGCTTGGTGGTCATGTGATTGAACACAAAAGTTACAAATTGTGTGTACTTCCAGCAATGTTTATCTGATGAAGTTCATGTATTTCTCTGCATGAAAGCACTTATCTCTCATAGTTTTAAACAAGATAATCTAGAAACTTTTTGAAATAAAAAGTTGTTCTGGATTTTCCCTGCAGCAGTTTGTTTCCTTGGGCCTTCTATTTGTGTTTTATTTGGTGTTTCTTTAGTTTGTTTTTTGGCCTGGCTTGTTTTGTGGTTACAGCTGTTGGTATATGACTTTCTTTGACATTGTTGCTTCTTTTTATGAACTGGTAAGGCTGTTTCTCAAACCTGACTGCATGCAGTGTTTTATTTTTTTGACTCTTTCTGGTGCAGTTCTAGCCCTTGGCCCTACACGACTTGGGTTTTTCATGTCTGTAAGAGATGCTTAGACTATACTGTCCTGCTAATGTCCTCTGCTCTTCCATGCTGTGGTTCCAGGGTGTTTTCTGGGACATTTTATCCTTTGAATTTCGGGTTCTGCACCTTTGGAACCCACTGTATGGCTTTTTGACTCTGTTTTTAAATTGTTTTACTTGTATTGACTTTTTTTTTTTTTTTTTTGTTTATGCAGTGTAACTTGTCTGGATATAAATGCATTGTCACTGGGTTTAGATTTATTCTCTTATGTAGAAACACTTTGTTCAAGTCTTTTTATAAACGAGGTAAAACATGCACCTACAGTCTCATCTTGCACCCTAATGATTTAAACAGTAACAAGAAGGGCGTATTCTGACTGGTGCAGCTTCATTGAAATAATCAAACATTATTTTTCCTTTGACAAACCTTTCTGTTATGTCATATGGTCATTTAATGTTTTGTCAGCATTTCTACCTACACTGCAATATCTGGTGAATTAAGTGTTGCAGTGCCTTCCCTGCCTGTCGGTCCCTATTTAGGACTTTTATTTAAAAAAAAAAAAAAAAAAAAACTTCACAAACTTCTTAAGGCTTAAATTTTAAATCTAGCTGTATGTAAGGATGACCTTGGCAAAATTTCAAGTCCCATGAAGTGGTAGCTACTCATGTCATGCTAAGCCAACTAGAGGCCACCATCGGGGCAAAAGGGAAAAACAAAAAAAAAAAAAAGCCAAAGGCACTGGCTTGAGCGAAGTGCTGAGCTTCTGTTGACAGTGGACCCTTGTTTCTTGCCATAGAAGTTGTAAATGAAAATATTTTGATCCCTTTCAGGAGTTCTTGAACTAGTAGGATGTAACAAGAGTTCAGGAAAAAAAATTTGACTCTATACAATTTTCTTAAGAGATTACTGTGATTAATGCTTTCTTATTCTATCCTTCACTAGATCCAAAAAGAAAAGTAGCTTAAGGCTTGCCCTTGTATACAGGAGCAATTGGTACGATGGGTTGTGTTTGTGGAGTTTTCCAGATGGCTGTGACTTTAATACTTCAACTTCACAGTACATAGCTTCTTGCAGATTCAGACTGGCTTAATATAAAGTTTACTAACTAGCAGAGAAACAAATCCAAAAAGACTCCTGTTCCAATTTTATATTGGGCATTTATAGTAATTCAGTCTTTACACTTTGGAAGCAGATGGTTTGTAATGTATGGTTTTATTGTAAACTCTGGTAAGTCTGTGTCCCTGTGACCTGTATTACTTGGCACATGCATTCATGGTGTCTCTGTGACCTGTATTACTTGGCACACGCATTCATGGTGAGGATGCAATCACCCAAACAAGATGAGTACCTACCTCCATGTCCCTAGCTATGTTGGTGCCTCACAAGCTCATGCTTTGCAGATAAGTGGCTGATTCCAGCCATCGGACCCTCCCTGTATGATGGGCAAACTGGCACTGGCAACTCATTCCACTGCTCTCCTGCATAGCTTTTACAGTGTTGAGACTAACACGTAGTCAGGCCTTCAACTCTGTGCCAGTGAGCTTTTCTTTATATGGGCTGGAAAAAAAGTAACATTCCGACTTAACTTTGCAAGTTCTTTATCTGTGCCTTACCTTTCAGCTTCACCAGTTTATATCCTGCCATAGCAGATTCTTTTCTTTAGACTTCATAAATTGCTTCCTCACCACACCACTCTTGGGCTCCAAGCACAGAATGGCATCGGCTTGTGCACAAACCCACTTGACATGATCATTGACTTAATTTGTCTCTAGAAATCACTTTGTGTAGTGCCATATCATTTTTGCAGCTCTTAATAAGAGTAACATCTGATGAACACTTGTGGGCTGTAGCAGAAATGATCTTAACTGGAAGATAAATGCAGGTGGAGGTGCTTGGACACTAAGATTTAGAGAAAGCTGAAGCAAACTGGCAACTAAAATTGAATGCTACTAACTGGCCAAGATTAAATGAATCGGTCTGTTTTCAGCTTGCTAAAACTAAAAGCTTTAGAAAGGTAGGTAGTGGGCCTATAGTAACAACAGTAAGCTTTAAAATAAACAGACATTTATTTTTCATGGTGTAGTGTACTGGCCCTTTAAATGGCAGCTCATTCATTCTGGAGGCTTAACAGTCGCATAAATGATGTAATGTTTAAACGCAGTGTGTAAAAGAAGTTGGTTGAATTTGGAAAGTATATGATGAAGTTTTGCACGTAAGGAGGAAGAGAAGCCCCCTGTTTTTTGAAATGCTTTTAGAGATTTTAACTCATTAAAAGCCTGAATTTTATTTATCAGTGTTTGGAGCTTTTTGTGCCTACTTAACTGGAAGATCCTCAACTGTGTCATCCACATTTTAGTTATCAGAGCCATACAAACCATCAGTTCTTCCAGTCATTACAGTACCCCACCTCTGATCTCTCTTAAATTGCTTCCAGGCACTAAGCAAATTACATTTTAAGCTGCTGTTGATCATTTTTTTATGAAATGGCAATTAATAGATAATGTATGTCTAGGGAATTGTTGGAGGTGTCACCAAAATACCAAAATTTTCCCTGTGGGTGCATTAGTTTTTGGTCACAGGACTGGATGCCCTTAGCTTGTGGTCTTGTCACTAGAGCATATCAGAGGCCACAGTGCTCACATCTTTCTGCATGCTTTCTTGTAGTGGCTTTTCATATCCTTAATTGCTGGAATCCCAACTCAAGTGAATGCACTCATTGTTGGCAACGTTACATAACTCCTTGGCATTACTGTCATAAAAATTAGCTCTGTGATTAAAGGTGGGTCACTGAATTCCCTTTGTTGAATGACTGGCATGTTTTCTAGATTTGATTCTGAGCAATTTTTTATTACCTTATGGCCTGCTAACCATTATATCTCTGACTTAACTGGCTGTTTGCTTTCTGCACACAGAAAACTAATCATGAAATATGGTCATTCAAGTAGTAGTCATTTTTAGTTGGCCCCCCCCCCCCCCCCACACACACACACTGTTAGACACATTCCTACAGTGTAGGCACAATACTGCTTGTATGTTTCTACTTGTGCGGCAATTATGTGTGTGTGTGTGTATATGTGTGTATGTATGTGTGTATGTATGTGTATATATATATATATATATATATATATATATATATATATATATATATATATATATATATATATATAAAAAACTTTTATATATAATATCAAAACGTTTTCTTTAGTTGTTGGAGGCAGTATCTGTAAAGTTTGGTTTGGTTTCTGTGTATGGCATTAACTTCTCCATTTATTTATTTTTTAGGTATATTTTGATATCATGATTGGTGATGAAGCTGCTGGACGTGTTGTAATTGGGCTGTTTGGAAAGACTGTTCCAAAAACAGTTGAAAACTTTGTTGCTCTGGCAACTGGAGAGGTGAGCCTTTATGACTTGTAGTAGGTTTTCTGTCTCTTCATCCTTCCATGTATTGGTCTAGTATATTTTTTGCATTCCAAGCACAAGTGATTGAATTTGTTTGCTTGGCCACAGGGCATTTCAAATATCTTAACAGTTGAACTTGCCTTTCTTTTGTTGCAAATGTAATGTAAACCTTTTTTTAATGGTAGATAAGAACTGATGAGACCAGTGAGGTAAGCTGCAGTTGGTTCTTAACTTGTTCTCACCACAATTTCTTTCCTGCTTAAGTTACAGCGTATCTCTGTCACCAGCTTTTATGGTTTGCCTTATGCTGCTTCCTAGACATTTTTGATTTGATTTCTGTCAATTTTGTGACTCTCTAATTCTACTACCCGTTTTGGAAGTTGTATTTATCTGCCATTATGGGAAATGCTGCTATTGCTCTTTGAAGCTTTTCACTCCTTTAAATATTCTTTTATTTTTGAGGTTGTGATGCCCACCACTGCTACCAGTATGTGATGGCCACCAATATGTGACATCCCCATGCTGGGCCAGTAATCAAGGAGCCTGAATCCTCACCACTCACCATGGAGAGGAACCTGCGCTTGGAATACAAATGGATATGCTCAGTATTTCCACATGAAAACCTCTCTGCATCAAGTGCATTTTCCCTTGAGAGCACAGGGAACACACTCGGCCCGGGGTCTGGATGTCTCTATTTTGGTCTCCCTCCAGGTCCCCAAAAAGACTCCCCACTGGTACAGCTATAGGGTTAGGTCCTCGGCTGAGTGTCCAAGCCAAAGATTTAATTTTCTCACACACATACTCCTGGGAAAGGCTGGCAAAGGCTGGCGCAGATTACCTGCTCTACCAGCTTTGCCCAGGCTATAAAGTAGATTCACTGCCACCAGTCAGTTGGCATAAGGCTCTTACAAAGGGCATCCAATTATACGGTGTAATGGTAAAATGATAGTAGATGACCAAGACTGCTGGATCTTCTGGAGTGACCTACATATTGTCAATAAGTAAATGTAAATACTCTGCGGTTGGATACCTTTTACAAGGACCAGCCACAAATATGTTTTAAATGTATTTAATAAGTAATGAAAATATTGAAATATATATATACACACACATACAGTAGACAAGAGTTAAAATTACAGAAAATATTGAAATTAACATTGATCATAGAAAGTTATTGGGCTTTTGTCCCTGAGGCCTTTACAAGCCTAGCCAAGAATTTAGCCCATGTTCCAACAAATCGGCACCCTATGCCACTGTCCAGCAGGGACACAGGTGGAATCCCAGGGGTGTATTTTCTGTTCCCCATCCAGTTATTCAGGTTGCACTTAAAGGTTTAATGAGGTACTCTGCTTTACGTGGAGAGGGAGTCTATTCCACAAAAAGGGGAGTCTCTGGGACACTAATCTGTCCTGCCAACTAGTCCTATTGATGTCACAGACCAGGTTGAGGTTGCGAGTTATGCAAGTGGAGCTTGACTTGCTGATATGCAGTAGTACCATCAGGGTGGAGTCTGAGATTGCTTTATATGCCAGACCGAGATCACCTCTGAGGAGTCTGTATGAGACTTGAGGAGAGGGACAGGGCTTTTAGCTCATCTGTGTAGGGTAGATGTTTGAAGCCCTGGATCCTCCGGGTAAGGAAACTCTGTGGTCTCTTCCATCTGCTGCATGTGCTTTGTGAGGTACATGCCGAAATGGGCATTTTACTCCATAATGGGTCTTATAAGGGAAGAATACAGGGATGTTAATGACCACCTTGTCCCTGGGTGAGATACTGTTACTAATAAAGTGGGCCATGTAGAAAGCTTTCTGTACAATGGAGACAACATGGTGGTCAGAAGTCAGTTTGCTATTAACCTGGGTGCCTCTAGGTCCCTCACGACTGATTGCGTGCTTAATACCTTATTATCAGTCTGATCCTTTTGGGGAGCGCGACATCCCCACAAATTGATTATGCATTTTTTTTGACATTCAGTTTGAGGCCATGTTTCTGGTAACAGTCATTTGTTTTGGTGAGACCCTCTTGGAGGATGTCCATATCACTAGGGGAATTGATGATAGCACCCAGCTTGCAGTCATCTGCAGACATGGTCAGCCATAGCCCATTAGATTTGGACTGCAACTCCAAGAAGTATATCACAAACAGCAGAGGCCCTAAGACTGATCCCTGGGGTATACTGCTTTTTATGGGTCTATTTGCCCTATTTTGACCAATCAGTGAGCCAGTTTGCTTACCCATCTGGTAACATATGGATTGATGCTTAGTTGAGAGAGTTTAGCTATTATACCCGAGTGGAGAATAGTATCGAAAGCTCTGGTCTTCTCACTTCTTTATCTGATATTTAACTGTTAGCCTAGAGGGCTTCCTCTCTACTTTAAGTGCTAGCCACAAAGTTTGAGAAATCATTTTATGCTCAACTTCTGAGAGACTTGGTTGGCTATAATCACCTGCATTAGAAGCTGAAGTGGAGTACAAACTTGGAGTTTTACAAGTACATTACCTAATTGTATGTTTCACTGAATAGTGTGTGCTGTGTGTCTCTCTGCAGTTAGTTCCCCACCCACCCTTCCTGTTCTTGTCTTGGTGGCTCTGGAATTGCCCGCCCATCATGTCAGTCTGTATTTGAACACTCCTCCCAAGTCCATCTCATTTGATCACTTAACCAAGCACAGTGAGATCATATTCTGAGTCTAGTGTTCACTGTACTTAATACAGAGAGAAGATTTGAGAAGGCCAACCCACTTAGGTTCTTCCTTCCTCTCTCCTTGCACTTGACTAACAAAAAAAATTGCACTTTATTCATCTGCTTTTACTGTATTTGTGTTTCCTCCTACTTTATTTTGCTTTTGCCTCATCTTTAAAGTACTCAGTTTTATTTATTCTGCTGCATTTATTACTGCTTGGTAGTAGTCTGATTAAATTGTAACTGTTATCCCAAGTCTTTTGGTTTAAGTACTTGGACTTCATACCGGTTGTTTTACATTAAGAACGTTTGTGGTCTGCACTGTTGTGGCAGGACAGGTAGCTTGCATCCTTCTAAACTGGGAATTGCTGATTTTGAAGCCTCATTGTCTGCTATTCTAAAAGCGTATTAGTTCTGGTTTAAGTATTTGGGCTTCAGGCCAGTTATTCTACAGTAAGAAGGTTTGTGGTCTGCACACTTGTGGGAGGAGAGGCTGGATTCTGCCCTTCTGAGCTGGGAATTTCTGGTCACAGGCTTATTGGGCCTGTTTATTTGAACCGTTTCTTCCTGAAATGTGTGCGCCTTGTTGCTGTAGCATAGACAAGTTTCAGGCCTGCTGAATCTAGCTTTGTTTGTATAACTTGAGTGGTGATCCAGGCCATCTTTTTTTGGAGAAGGTTCCCCTGCACCCTAGTAGTGGGAGTGTGCAGTTAGATCTTGTCTGAAGACTGCTGGAACAGGGCTCAGTTTTGAGCTTTTTTCTGGTTAATTGGGTAACTTGTTTCAGTTTGTTCGTTTTCTATTTTTTTATTTATTTGTGTGTGTGTGTGTGTGTGTGTGTGTGTGTGTGTGTGTGTGTGTGTGTGTGTGTGTGTGTATGTGTGTGTGTATGTGTATATATATATATATATATATATATATATATATATATATATATATATATATAATATAAATTGCCCTTTATTCATCTGCTTTTACTGTATTTGTGTTTCTTCCTACTTTATTACTAGGGGCATTGACTACAACTCTGGTCTGAGATATTTAACAGTAAGTATCCTTTTCTGTGCATCTGCTTTGTTTTCTGAAGAAAAAAAAAACAATACATTTCTTTCCCGCCTTTCTAAGCTAGTATAGTCCAGTTTTCAGGGTAGTGCTGAATTTAGGGCTGGTACAAATCTCTGTTTGCCCATACCTTACTTGGATAGAAGGAAGTTTCTCTGTATACCTGTGAGAGAGGGGAGCTTTGAGCAAGCTTATATGTCCCTGGAGGAGTGGTTTCAGCCCAGAAATTAGTAGTTTATTGGCCATTTTGGGCTAATTTCTGTGTCTTTCATTTTCCTGCTATAAAAACTGCATTTGCCCGGTTTTGTGCCTGGTTAGCTAGGGTGTAACTATTCCTGGCTCCACAATGTCCCGTCTTCAATTTTTCCCTTGGAACTAGACAAACTTTCAACTTAAGCATACACATACTTCACAAAACCAGTGTGCTACGCAATCGCAGCCCTTAAGGCAAAATAACATACCCAACATACTAGAAATAGGTGACTCTATAGTCAGGAACACTGACGTCCCACTCACTAGGCTGAATAAGGAGAAGGTTAATGTTATCTGCCTGTGGGGTGCCAGGATCCGTCACATAACACAAGCACTCAGGAATAAGTACAAGTATGATTCGCATTGTCCATGTTGGTGTGAATGACCTGAGCCGTACCTCCTTGAACTACACAAAAAAAGACATGGAAGAGTTCTCTGATCACATAGCCTAGGCCAGTATGACCCTGAGTAGCATCCTGCCTTCACCAAGAGTGATACCATGATATAAAGAAATAAATTATCAATTTCAACAATTGGCTAAGTTTCTGGTGTCATTCAAAGGGGATCCAGTGTCTATTCGCCTGGGATGACATGCTCAACAAGCCACGCTGCTTCGCTAGAGACTGCTTGCATCTGTCACCCTTAGGCTTTCGAATACTGGCCAAGGCTCTTGCCACCCTCAATGCCTTTTTTAGGCAAGGCTCAAAAGACAAACCCCCCACTGTAAGTAGCACAAGTAGTAAAAAAACTGAAGGGTAATGCTACTCAATGCCAGAAGTCTAAACCTCAAAATGCACGCACTTGAGGCACTCTTCAATATGGAGAAAATCAATATATATGCAGTAACAGAAACCTGGTTTAAGACTCCAGAGAGCACCCCAGCACTACCAGGTTACAACTCGTACTGTACATTTCGGTCACAGAACCCGGACCGAAATACAAAAGGTGGGGGCGTATCCATATTCATCAAGGATACCCACACCTCCAAGTTAGTGGCACAGCACGATGCTTCAGAGATCATCCACGTGCAACTAACAGTGGGCAAAACTGCAATTCAAATTGTAGCTTGCTACAGATCACCCACCATGTCCCACTACTCCCATTCTGTGTTTCTGGAAACGCTGGGAAACCTGAAGGTCCTACCAAACACCCTAATACTGGGTGATTTTCAATTACCCAAACATTAACTGGGAGAACTACTCAAGTACTAACTCCCTTGCC
Organism: Protopterus annectens; assembly: GCF_019279795.1. Lineage (NCBI taxonomy): Eukaryota > Metazoa > Chordata > Ceratodontiformes > Protopteridae > Protopterus > Protopterus annectens. Next base: position 911,132,730 of record NC_056739.1, on the reverse strand, counting down.
CAACATTTCCTAGAATTTATAAACTCAACGCCTTGGATCAACTGGTCAGCACTCCCACCAGAGGTGACATCATATTGGACCTGGTCATCACCAACATGGGTGACTGGTGTTCCACACCAGAGGTCAACCCCTTGTTGGTTAGATCGACCATAAACAAATCACTTTGGATATCCACATTCCGCCCCCACCCCCCGGACAAGGAGACCACCGTGAAAAACTTTTCAAAAGCAAACTTCACATTACTTAAGACTGAGGTGGAATGTTTCAAAGCCCCCATGCTAAAGGATAATGCTGTCCAAGCTGCAAAATCCTTTTTACTAATTCATTCTGCAGGCACCTACAAGAATGCATGGATCGTGCTATCCCAAGTAAAACCAAGACTCACTCCTCCAAGAAAAGGAAACCAGTCTGGTGGACCCCTGCCATAAACGAGCTATACAATAGAAGGAGGAAACTAGCACAGAAAAAGAGTAGACATCCCTGATCCGTATCGGCAAGAAACTACGATCCCTCATAAAGTTATCCAAGGCGAGCTTCGAAAGAAAAATTGTCAAGGACTCCAAAGATAACCACAAGGCATTCTTTAGCTATGTCAAGAATTGAAGTGGCAATGCTTGGATCTGCTCTGAGTTAGTGCAGAATGGCGCAAAATACACTGAACCGACCGATAATGCCAACATCCTGGCAAACAGGTTCAGTATAAACTTCACCACCCTCACCCCCAAAAGGGCCCGTAACCATACCAGAAAAATGTAGAGCCTCTGAAATCACATACAGGTTAAAACAGCCCTCTCCAAAGCCAAAAAACACAGCATCAGTGGGACTGGACGGTGTCCCAGGCTGCGTCCTACACGAGCTTAGCCTCTCCACAGGCTACGTACCCAAAGAGTGGCGGATCAGCAACGGTTATTCTGCTCCACAAAGGTGGCGCCACAGCAGACCCTGGGAACTATTGCCCTAGAAGCCTGACTAGCTTGGTCTGCAAGGCTATGGAGCGCATGATCATGGAACTCCTTAACAGAGACATTGGGAACCTCCAAACACTGGACCCAACACAGTTTGGCTTTGAAGGCAGATCATGCCTCCTAAACCTGGTGGACTTCTTTGAGACGGTTACCAAGGCTATAGATGAGGGAAAGGTGGTACACACAGCCTACTAGACCTCAAAGGCCTTCGACACCATTCCCCATTCTGGTGTTCTAGACAAGCTCACCAGCCTGAACATAAATCTGTGTCACAAGATGGGTTGCCAACTGTCTATTGGTCAGAACCCACATGGTAAGAGTTGCAGGAACTAGGTCGGGCTCTAAACCGGTTACAAGTGGCATTCCCCAAGGCTCAGTCCTAGGACCATTCCTGTTCAGCATATACTTCTCAGAGGCACTGGAGGACTGTGGCTGATAAGTTCGTAGATGACTGCAAACTAGGGACCATAATTGACTCTCCGGCTGACACAGACATCCTCCAAAAAGGTGTCACTGAGACAGATACCTGGTGTCAAAATCATGGCCTCAAGCTTAATGCCAAAAAGTGCATAGTCATCCCCTTTGGAAAAAACAAAGTACCCACAAACTACCACAGAAGTGGTAGTCCCCTAAATATGGAAAACTTAAGGGATCTGGGGACCCTAGTAGATGGTACTCTCTCTCTTGATAATCACATTGCCAAAGTGGTTAGAAAATCCTATGTGGCCCACCTAATCACAAAAGGGTTTGCATCCAGATCAAGAGTTCATTGTACCTCTCTACTCATCAGACCCATCATGGAGTAAAACACCCCATTTGGAATGTACCTTACAAGACACCTGCAACAGCTGGAAAGACCACAATAGTACCTCACCAAGAGTATCACTGGCCTCACGCAGATGCCTTATGCCGCTCTACTGAAGAAACTCCAGCTGTACTCTGTTGCATACCGCCTACTCGGAGGTGATCTCTGCCTGACATACAAGGCCATGTCCAACCTAGAATTGATGGACCTGCTCCACCTAAAGAAAACCTTATCCCCTCGAGCCCACACGCTCTAGGGATCTAAACCTCACCACAACAATAAATAGGACATGCTGGAGGGATAGATTCCTGTCCATAGACTTCCCATGCTTTGGAACAAGATTCCAGTCTACATTAGACAGAGCTAATCACTAATGCACAAGAGAAACCTTGATGAGTGGATGGGAAATGAAAAGTTTACCCCGGGGATCACTTCAGTGGTTCTGCTGGACAGAGACACAGGGAACTAATCTAAGGGGGCAGCGAAAGCCAACACTTTCTGGCTAGGCTTATAAATGCCTTTGGGCAGATAGTGTAGTACCTATCTGTGAACCTATAAGGTAGACTGTATGCATAGTCTTTCCCTCGTCTATGGCCTTGGTGACTGTCTCAAAGAAGTCGGCCAAAGTTAACAGGCATGACCTCCCCAAGTCAGCCAAATTTAACAGACATGACCTCCTCTTGACAAAATGAGGTCCATGATGATCCGCTCCATGGCCTTGCAGGTCAGGCTAGTTAGGCTGCTGGGGTCTAATTTCCTGAATCTGTGGACATTTCATCTTTGTGCAAAGGGATGACAGTAGCTGTTCTCTACTTGGCTGGGACAAAGCCAGTATTCCAGGCTTTGGTTGAATAGGGTACCTAATGGTGTTGCACGTTCCTACCAGAGTTCGTTTGGAATGCAGCCTGGAATGTAATCAGGTCCCATTTGCCTTTGAGAAGGCAGTTATGACTTGCTCCCTAGAGATAAGGGGAGGGAGGCAGATTGGGGGGGCAGAGGAGTGAAGTTTTCACTGAACCTGTCTGCCAGCAGGTTGGCTATATGTACAGCATGTGTATATGTGGTGTCCTTGACCCCTAGTTCTAAGCCGATCTTGACCCCCTAGTTCTAAGCAGATCTGTGTGCTTCCCTTGAGATTGCGGACGTATGTGAAGAAGTTTGTATGATCATCTTTAGTAGATGTGGCCAGTTTGGACTCTACATTTGCTATGGAGGATTTCACTAGTGCTCTTATCTCTCCTTACCCTGAACAAGCAAATTGCTTCCATTTAGGTACCTGCTGCTCCTTTTGTCTTGGACAGCATTTTTTTCCTTTTATTATACAGTTTGTTTATTGTAGATGTCCACCAGACAGGTTTATTCTTCCTTGAAGGAGGAGGATTTTGTCCTGTCTGGTATTCCTGATTCCATGCAGCTATATAAATGCTTGTATAGTAGTTTGGTGTAGGTTTGGACAATTCCTATGGAGAGGGAGGGGGCTGTGAAGCCGTTTACAACCTCCTGAGGGAAGGCATAATCAGCTTTTGAGAAGTTTTTTTGTTTGACCTTAGCTGGGGGGGGGGGGGGGGTTTGAAAGTGACTGCTTTGTCATCTGATCTTACCAGGGATGGTGACACTGTAGGGATATTGCAGTGGTTACACATGTTGGTTAATACCAAGTCCAAGATATTCATCTCTTGTGGGGGTGTCAACCAACTGGTCCAAGGCATTTGCATTGACGAAATCAAGAAGTCTCTGGGCATTTGTGTTTTGGCATGAGTATTTCCTCCAATCAATGGTTGGATAGTTTTAGTCACCGAGAATCGGGGTAAAAGGTCGAATCTTGATAGATTCGAAGAGGTCCAGATAGGTGGAATGGGCATCTTGAGCCAGAGTTGGAGGCCTATAGCTAGCAATGATTATAATAGGGGTCTTGTCAGTTGTTACCTACACCTGGAGTGTTACTGTGCATCATACTGTCTGACGTGCCTAGAGGTGTGTCTTTTGCAACTCCACCTCCTTTTGTTTTGCTGCCCAGGGTTTGGGTCTGAATGAATGAGTAACCTGGTATGGCTAGGGTGCTCTGCAGCTTTGAACCAGGTTTCTGTGACTGCACAAATGTTAGCTTCTTATAGGGTACAGAATGCTTGCAATGAGTGCAGTTTCTTATTTAGACTCCTAGCGTTTAGCAGCATGACCTTTAATTTACATTTTGATGAAATTTTCACGTTGGTAGTTTTGACCTCATGGCATTGCCTAAAAAAGGCACTATGGGGGAGGTAAGAGCCTTTGCCAGGAGCCTGAAGCCCAAGGGAGACAGATGCAGGCCATCTCTGACAATGCATTGTGGTTTGTCAAATCATGTCATCCCAGGCTGTCTGGCACTAGATCCCCTTGGAATGACACCAGAAACTAAGCCAATTGTTAGTCAATCATTTTCTGTTTGTGTTGCGGCATCATTTTGGATGACTGTAGAAAGCTTCTTAAGGCTAGGAACATACCTGCCTGGGACACGTACTCGGCGAGGTCGATCTTGTTTCAAGTCATTCGCTCCAACATGAGCTATGACAGTCATAACAGTACATGTTGAGAGAGAGAGTGCATTGGTGATATGGCAGATTCTGGCACCTGACAAACAACCGTGACTTCTCCATATCCAGCCTGGTAAGGGGCACATCGGTGCCTCTCACATTTGTTTCCTATGACTAATATGTTTGGTTTATGTTTAGGCCTTAATGGCTGTGCGACACTGGTGTGTGGACTATGTGTGGTGTGGTGGGCAGTGGAGTTCGTGTGCATTTATGCCTCTGAGGTCTCTCTTGTTTGGGTATCCTTTTGTTGAGGACCTCCCACATATGTGGGGGTGTGTTCTGTGGATGGTGGTTGAGGTGTGGTATTCATGTTGCCAACCTTCTCAATGCCAGATGTACTGGTTTGTGGGGGAGAAAGCAATGACGCTAGGTGCTTGGTGTAATTGCATCTCACAAATTGTGTTCCTATGTGGTAGTAGTACAGGGTTGTCTGTGTACATGAGGCAGTTGCTACACTGTCTCAGGATGCCCATATTAACCAGACTGACAGGAGAAAATGTAGGAAATTGTCCATCCATATTTGGCAGAAACTGAAAGAACTAAGAGGGTAAAGGGAGGAATGTCTACTAGTGCTACTACATGGATAGAAGGAAGTTTCTTTGCTCACCAGTGGGAGTGGGGAGCCTTGAGCAGCCTATCTGTCCCTGAAGGAGTGACCTCAGCACAAGAGCTGTAGTAATTGGTTGTTTTGGACCATTTCTAGCTCTTTTGAAGTTCCCGGTTTAAAATCCGCATTTGTGCGGCTTTGTGCAATTGTGCGCATAGCGCAGCGCCGGTTAAACTTTCTGGCTCCGCCAAGTCTGCTCTTCAAATTTTCCCTTAGAAAGCTCTACTCTTAGAATAACCAGTCTACTCGTTATATAAGCCTAGCACTTGTTCTCAAAACTTCTCTTCTAAGTAAGCACTCTCAAACTAAAGTAGCACTACATCCACCTACCACCCCTGTGAATACCCACTTCCCTTAAAGGCACAGCACTCTCTTATAATATTCTAGCATGTCGAGTGGTAGATTACTAGCATCTTCTCCTGTTCAGCTGGTCAGTCTGAGAATCCTGAGCCAATGCTACAATTGTCTCATGTACACAGACAACCCTCTCCTCCCAACAAACACAAATACATGTGAGAGATGCAACTATATAGCCAAACTGGAGGCTGAACTCTCTCAACTCAGGACTGGCAAGACCAGACAGGAGGAGAAGGTAACCACACACACAACAAACCCAGTCACACATATACCTACCCCAACTGCAAATCAAACACACAATGACACAAAGACATACTCGGAGGCTCTAATAAAAAACTTACCAAAACAGAGGCTCCCAAAGCAAACACCCAAAAATCCACCACCTCAAAACATAACACATGCAACACATACTTCAATAAATCGGTGTGTCAATCAGTCACAGCCCTTAAGGCCAAACACTATGCCTGATACACTAGTGATAGGTGACTCTATAGTCAGACACACTCCTTGTTCAGCCTGGTAAGTGGAACGTCAGAGGGTAACTGTAAGCTGCCTATCGGGGGCTAGGATCTGCCATATAACACACTCACTCAGGTCACTCAAAAGCACGTACAAATATGACTCCGTCATGGTCCATGCCGGCGTGAATGACCTGAGATGTACCTCCCTGGACTACATGAAAAGAGACCTAGAGGAGCTCTCTGATTATGTAGCCCAGGCTGGTATGACCTTGACCCTGAGCAGCATCTTGCCCTCACCAAGAATGATGCCACAGTACAAAGACAAGATGATCAGCTTTAATAATTGGCTCAATTACTGGTGTCATTCTAGGGGGATCCAATGTCTGTCTGCTTGGGATGACATGCTGGACAAGCCATGCTGCTTCGCAAGGGATGGCTTGCACCTGTCACCACTGGGCTTCCGGATATTGGCTAAGGCTCTTGCCACCCCCATAGTGCCTTTTTTAGGCAAGGCTCAAAAGATGAACCCACCTCCTTAGAAAACAAAAATGAAAAAAAATTGAGGGTAATGCTGCTCAACGCCAGAAGTCTAAATCTCAAGATGCAGGCTCTCGAAGCACTCCTCAGTATGGAGAACATCGACGTCCGTGCAGTAACTGAAACCTGGTTCAAGGCTCCTGAGAGCACCCCAGCGCTACCAGGCTAATACCTCCTATCATGCTTTTCGGCCCCAAAACCCGGGCCGAACCACAAAGGGAGGGGGAGTGTCCATATTCATCAAGGATACCCACACACCTCCAGGTTAGTGGCAACTCATGAAGCATCGGAGACCATCCAGGTGCAACTAACCGTAGTCAAAACTGCTATACAACTGGTTGCATGTTAAGACACCACCCTCCCAATCTCAAGAACCCCATTCAGCCTTCCTGAAGACATCGGAAGATATGAATGTCTCACCAAATACCATCATATTGGGAGACTTCAACTACCCTAACACCCTAGCCCAAAGGTTCTGGAATTCATAAACTCAAATGCAATGGAACAGCTAGTCACCTCTCCCACAAGGGGAGATAATATACTAGACCTGATCATCACAAACATGGGGACAAAATGCTCCACACCGGAAGTTTCCCCCTCACTAGTGAGATCTGACCACAAACTAATCACCCTGGATATACATATTCCACCTCCACCCCCAGCACAAAAGACTACAGTGAAAAACTTCTCAAAAGCCGACTTTACACTTCTTAAGACTGAGATGGTATCATTTAAGCCCACTGGGCCAATGGAAACCACATCCCACAATGCTGAATCCTTCACAAATGCTTTCTCCAGACATCTCCAAGAATGCATGGATCGTGCAATCCCAAATAAAACCAAGACCCTCTCCACCAAGGGAAAGCGTCCTGTCTGGTGGACCCCAGCCATAAACAAATTGTATAACAAAAGAAGGAAGCTACTGCAAGAGAGCAAAATCCCATAAAGGGAAGGCATCTCTGATCAGCACTAGTAGAAAGCTACGTTCTCTCATAAAAACATCCAAGGCCAACTTTGAGAGAAAAATCGCTAAGGACACTAAAGATAACCACAAGGCATTCTTCACTTATGTTAGAAACCTGGGCGGAAACCCTCCGATATGCTCAGAGTTAGTACACAATGACAAAAAATTCACCGAACCCACAGACATTGCCAACATTCTGGCAGACAGGTTCAGTGCAAATTTCTCCCCTCTCTCACCCCCAAAAGAAGAAATACTTATCCCAGCTGAATGTAACCTCCCTGTCATCTCAGATGTCCAGGTGAGAGCCGCCCTCAGCAAAGCAAAAAACACAGCATCAATGGGACCTGATGGTATCCCCGGTTGTGTGATAACGTGAACTCCAAGAGGAGCTAAACCCGCATATAAAAATGGTATTTAACCTTAGCCTTACTACAGGATATGTACCTGAACACTGGCGTACAGCAACAGTGGTCCCACTCCACAAAGGAGGCTCCGCTACAGACCCTGGGAACTACCGCCCCATAAGCTTAACCAGCCTGGTCTGCAAAGCTATGGAAAGAATCATCATGGAACTCATAAACAGCGACATTGGGGACCTACAGACACTTGATCCCACCCAGTTCGGCTTTGTAAAGGGCAGATCCTGCCTTTTGAACCTGGTTGACTTTTTCGAAATGGTCACTAGAGCCATTGATGAGGGCAAAGCAGTCCATACAGCCTACCTGGACTTGGCTAAAGCCTTCAACACAATACCCCACTCAGGCATCATAGACAAGCTCAACAGCTTAAATGTAAATCCATATGTCACAAGATGGGTTGCAAACTGGCTAAAGAACAGAACCCATAAAGTCAAAATTGCGGGAGCCATGTCAGACTCAGCCAGTCACAAGTGGTGTCCCACAGGGCTCTGTCCTGGGACCCCTCTTGTTCGGTATTTACTTCTCAGATGTGAAAGCAAACATGGGAGGGTTGTGGCTGACAAAAGTTCGCAGATGACTGCAAGCTAGGCGCCATAGTCGATACACCAGTTGACACACACATCCTACAGAAAGGCCTCACCGAAACGGACAACTGGTGCCGGAATCATGGCCTTAAACTGAATGCCAAGAAATGTATAGTCATCCCCATTGGGACAAAGTACCCACAAATTATCAAATAGACAGTAACCCACTGAGTACGGAAAAAGTAATCTGAGACCTGGGGACCCAAGTCTATAGTGACCTCTCATTTGACACCCACGTTGCCAAAGTGGTTAGAAACACTTTCTACCTTGCCCACCTTATCATGAATGGGTTCACATCCAGATCAAAGGAGGTCATTGTACCCCTATACTCCTCCCTTATCAGGCCCATGATTGAGTACAATGCCCCATTTGGTATGTACCTCACCCGGCACTTACAACAGCTGGAGAGACCCCAGAAGTACCCCACCAAGAGGATCAAGGGTCTCCAACATATGTCATATGCTGCCAGGCTAAAGAAACTCCAGCTCTATTCAGTAGCATACCGCCTGCTCAGAGGTGATCTGTGCGTGATGTACAAGGCCATGTCCAACCAGGAATTGATGGACATGCTCCACCTCAAAAATCCAAATCCATTAGAACCACGAGAGCTAAAGATTTAAACCTCAGCACAAATATGAATAGGACATGCTGGAGGGACAGATTCATAACTCAGTGGCTTCCCATACTCTGGAACAGAATCCCAGTTCATGTTAGGCAGAGCCCCTCACTGACTCTCTTCAAGAGAAATCTTGACGAGTGGATGGGAGATTGTAGGTTTACCCCGGGGGTCATCCCTGTGTCACCACTAGACGGAGGCACAGTAAACTGATTTTAATAAGTAAGGGGGTCTTCAATGTGTCACTACTAGACAAAGGCACAGTATTCTAAATCTATTCTGTACACTCTAGTACCACTACATGGGGTGGCGAAAGCCACATTACTAGGGCTAGGCTTATAAATGCCCCAGGGCAGATAGCCTAGTACTAAACTATGAAACTAGATGATAACTTGCTTCTAAGGGAAACCTTTGTAGCTGGAATACCTCAAAAAGGGGTAAAAAACATGTAGCTGAAGCTCTGGATGCAGCAGACCTGTATCTAGACTGTTCCTAACTTTTTTAAGGTCATCACATCGTCACTTAGTCAAAAGAGCAGAACTCAGAGTATGAAAAAAATACAGTTAAATAGCAATGAAATGCAGTTAAAATAGTAATTAATTGCAGTGGATAGCAATGAAATGTAGTTAATCAGTAGATTACTTTAAAACGGTAGCTCACAATCACAACAGTAACTGGCAGCACAAATAAAGCAGCCTCACAATCACAACAGTAACTGGCAGCACAAATAAAGCAGCAATTCCAGTATAATACTATCAGTTTAATGAGGCTGCCAACAAGCAGTAATAAATATGGCAAACTAAATGCAGTTGAACTCCTAAGCACGAGCAGCAAAATGAAGTAGGAAGAGGTATAGATTTTTAGTAGAAAGTGAGGCGGCAGAATGTAATTTAAAGGTTGAGAAGCTAAAGGGGTGGGCCGTTGCAAAGTTCTCACTATAAACAGTAGAATGAGCTGATGTAATATGGGGGGTGTCCAGTATCAGCTTTGTACTAGAGGTGGCAAACTCGTACAAGTATGAAAAAAAAAAAACCTCCCTAAACTGAGCTTTACTATATTCCTGACTGATCTAAAATACTGTTCCCTAGTTAAGTTACTACTGTAAGGCAAGATGCTACTGGTGAGGGTCTTTTAGTTAGGTTCCCCAAAACATAATACTCAATACTCTTTCTCCTTTCTCTCTCGTAATATCTAAAATATAATTTCCAAGAGGGCTGGCAGAATGACTTTATCTGGACACCTGACTCTAGGTTCTCATAGTATTCTCCTTTTTGAAGCTGAGACAAGAATTTAGCACAGACTGCTACAATCCACATCTAAATATTTATGGCAGTGCCTGGGGCTTACCCTCTTCTTTTACTGAGCTAATGAACAAAGGCTTTTTCCCAGACCTAGTGTCTCTGGTCCTATTCAGCACTGTGGTGTGCCGTTTTTAATGGCTCAACAACTCGTTTACATTTCCTTTATTTTTCTTAAGCTAGCTGATGCATTTTAATTCTGTTGCAGTAATATATGTACTTTTTTTCATTCCGGCAGGGTGCACTGTTGATAGTTTAGCACAAGCAAAGCTCACAAATACATTTTCAGCACAAGCATCTGTACTAATCAGTTTGGTAAATACAAATGACATACAGTTCTAATACATTTGTAACACAAGCATCTTGTATAAATTTAGTTTTGATATTCAAAGGACATATCATTCTTTACAAAACTCCAGCTGGCTACACTAGCTTTTGGCCATATCACGAGTTTCAATTTTTAATGTTGGATGCTTACCTTTGAACTGCCTTTAATCTATATTATGCTGTCATCTGAACTAGACATATTACTTTATAGCTTCTTAACAACTTTGTCTGTAGAGGTCCGATTTATTTAACTTTTTTCATTTTTTTTTTTGTCATGCATTTAAGATTTCTTTTGGTCTGTGCTCTTGCATAGTAACACTTTTGAGCATTTGGTCATTGGCTACGACTGACCTAGGTCCCTGTCGTCTTAGCCTAGTACTTGCCTATGAACTTATCTGCCCGAGGGCATCTATAAGCCTAGCCAGAATGTGTTGGCTTTCGCCACCCCCTTAGATTAGTTCCCTGTGCCTCTGTCCAGCAGAGCCATTGCAGTGGTCCCCATGATAAATTTTCTGTTTCCCATCCACTTGTCAGGGTTTCTCTTGAGTGTTTAGTGATGGGCTCTGCCTAATGTAGATTGGAATCCTGTTCCAAAGCATGAGGAGTCTCTGGAATCTATCCCTCCAGCACATCCTATTTATCGTTGTGGTGAGGTTTAGATCCCTAGAGTGTGTGGCTCTTGGGGAATATTTTTTTTTTTTTTTTTTTAAGGTGGAGCATGTCCATCAATTCTGGGTTGGACATGGCCTTGTATGTCAGGCAGAGACCTCTGAATAAGCGGTATTCAACTGAGTACAGCTGGAGTTTCTTCAGTCGAGCTGCTTAGGGCATATGTTTAAGGCCAGTAATCCTCTTGGTGAGGTACGTCTGTGGTCTTTCCAGCGGTTGCAGGTGTCTTGTAAGGTACATTCCAAATGGGGCGTTGTACTCTATGATAGGTCTGAGTAGAGGGGCACAATAACCTCTTGTTCTAGATGCAAACCCTTTTGTGATTAGGTGGGTCACACAGGATTTTCTGACCACCTTGGCAATATGATTATCAAAGGAGAGATTGCTATCTACTTGGGTCCCCAGATCCCTTATTACATTTTCTGTATTTTGGGGCACTACCATGCAATACAACTTTCCTAAAACTGCTTGATAGTTTTGCCCCCATAAGAACCAAAAGAATAAGAAACAAAACCGTCCCCTGGCTAACAAACAACACACTAACTGCCATACGACTTAGAGACAAAGCCTGGGCACGTTACCAAAGAAACAAAACTCCCACTACCCTTAATGAATTCAAAACACTTTGCAATAGAGTTAAAAAGCTTATCACAGCAGATCGACAGAATTACTTCTCCTTACTCTAAAACAACCATAAAACCAATCCCCAAAAATTCTGGAAAGGCATCACTACCCTCCTAAAACCTGGTTCAACGGAAAACCCAAGCCCAGACCCAAATGCACTAGATATAGGATCTGGCCACCCAATTCAACTTTTTTTTTTTTTTTCATAGACTCCTATTTCCAAACTAATCTCATCCTTCTCTAATAACACTTCGCTCCCTACTTCTGCATCCCCCTTCACCTCCACCTCCAGTGTCTCATTCCCTATCCTCTCAACTCCCACCATTCTCCATAAAACCCATTCCTACTTCTACCATAAACAAGCTCCTGCAAAAGCTAAAAACATGCACCAATGCCCAATAACATTCCCTCATCCTTCCTCAGCATAGCTGCCGAAGCCATTGCCTTCCCCATCGGCATCCTAATTAATCGCTCTATCCAAGAAGGTCTTGTACCCAAACTCTGGAAAAGGGCTTTCATCATTCCCCTGCACAAAGGAGGTAATAATAACAATATTACTAACTTCCATCCCATCGCCATCTTCTCTCCTATATCAAAACTCCTAGAGAAATGTATCCATCTTCAACTCCTTCCCTATCTCTTAGACAGTAACTTACTAACTTCCACACAACACAGACCCAGTCACAACACCATGACTGGCCTCCTAACCTTCCTGTAAATAAAGCCAGAGACCCTGGCTCTACAGTATCTACCCTCCTCCTTGACCTCTAAGGCCTTCGATACTACCTCTCGCAACCTTCTCCTGACTAAACTATCTAACCTAAACCTATCCCCTTCCTCTCCCTATTGGTTCACCAGCTAGCTTTCCAACGGTACTACCTCTCACAACCTTCTCCTGACTAAACTATCTAACCTAAACCTGTCCCCTTCCTCTCCCTATTGGTTCACCAGCTAGCTTTCCAACAGGCAACAAGCTGTCAAGTGGAAAAAAGCCATCTTCTCTTAACACCCCCACTGATGTCCCCCAGGGTTCCATTTTGGGTCCTCTCCTCTTCAATATATTCATAAATTATTTCTTCCGCTCAATCCCGCATGCGAACCTTATTCAGTATGCAGATTATTCTGCAATTATCTGTGCAGCCACATCCATCCCCACTCTCTCTTAAAACTGACTCAAGACTCCTTCTCTACCACAGAACAGTGGATGAAAGACAATCATCTAGCACTCAATGCATCAAAAACCAAACTTATGGTATTTACCCCCTCAAAAACCAATGCCATTGATGGAAAACTATTCTCTATCACCAGCCAGAATAACACCCCTCTTGAACTGGTATCTGAAACCAAACTACTAGGAGTCCAGATCGATGACCAGCTTAAATTCAATACCCAACTACAACTAAACTTAAAAAAACCCCACCAAAAACTTGGCATGCTCTACCGACACAATCGATTCCTCACTACATCTACTAAGCTCACTCTCGCTACTATATTTGTCATCCCTTCCCTCCTTTATGGTGCCCCTCTCCTAACAAACCTACAGTCATCTCTCAAAACAAAACTGTCCTCTTGTTATATTAAAATTGGCAAATTTGCCACTAGCCGCAAATCATCAACCCATCACTGTGCATTTCTCCACAAACTAAAACTGGCTAGAGCTTCCCAACTATCTCTCCTATACTCCGCTTACTTATGCACACACACTCATTTTTCATCCCTCCCTCTGCTCTACCTTTAAAATACACCAGCCACAAAGACTTCTAAGATCTAACAACCAAAACCTAATAGAACTGTACAAACCCCTTCGCTCTCCAGGACAAAACCTCCTGTCCTTTGCCGTGGCATGCCTATGGAACTCCTTCCCTCCCTCCGTACCACCACCAACCTCCCTGCCTTTAAAAAATCACTGCACTTGCATCTAACATCCACGTGGGAGTGCTCCTGCTCCCACCCCTCATAGCCTATTCTCCACTTCCTACAGGCAACCATATATATCACCAGACACCAAATAATAAGCCAAATGTAAATAACCTCTTATAATTCTCAAATCCTACTATTCCATTTCAAGAAACTGTATATTTACTAAAGCAATGTTTTGTTTTTCTACAAAATGAAACCTAAAAATTGCATTGTAGCTGCTTAATCTTTGTTTTGTTTTGAACCTACAAATGACTGAAATTGTAAACTGCTGTAATCTTTTTGTAACCTTTGTTTTGGAGCTTTTCTCCCCAGGACTCCGTTGAGAATGGGTTCTTATTGGACCAATGGACTATCCTGGTTAACCAACTGCAAATAAAATAAATAAATAATTTCAAATGGTTACTGTTTTTTCTACTTTCACTTTTTTTTCTCCATTTGGCCAGAAAGATGCTTACTAAATCACAAGGAGCGACTTTATTTACTTTTTATATCAGTTGCAGACTCTGACAAGACTCTGTTCTCTTTAATTAGCTCAACCACTAGATATATTCCTGTCACCCCCTCATCACAACTTCATCACACTCAAACTCTCCTCCGTCCAAAACTAATACTTCTTATAACAGTCCAAGTAGCTCCCAACCAGTCTCACTTTTCTAATTACTTTATCAATTTTAAATGTGATGATGCTTTCAAGCTTTACTACTAACGTCATATTTTGTTAGCCACCTTCCTCCTTTGTAATATTTCCATAGTTAAAGTTGCCTGTTTTTGTCATTATATTAATTTCTAGAAATCGCAGGTAATATTACAGTATCGTTTGCAATGTTTATATCAGTTTGCTGTAGATGAGCCTATTTCTAATGAATATTCAACACTTTATATACCTAGAAGCAGAGCATGCACATAACTTTCATAAGTTATGTTTATGTAAGCTACTGTAAATCTTTTCTCATGTACGTATACTTAACTAATTTTTTTAATTTTCTGATCTTGAGTAACTGTATTTTATGTATGTCAAAACTGGTGCTAACTTTTATCCCTGGGCCTCTGCTGAAAAAAGATTTTATCCCAGTCAGACTTTCCCAATAAACAAAGGTAGATAGACAAGCTAGAAGCATGAATGATGTAGCACTCATTCCTTCCAGACGCATGTTTTCAGAGGGCATGCTAAGCATTCTGAGGGAAGCTAGGAAATATAATACAAGAAATATAAACTTGGCTAAAATGGAAAATGTATTATTCTTTGTTGCCTTTCCAATAGGTCAAGGTGGTATCTGGTCCTGACAAATCTGTCAGATATTTACAGAAGTGACCTATGTTATGTCTTTATAAGTGCCATATATTTGCCTCGTTATTCTTTCCACTTGACCGCCTCCTTTTATGTTCTCCACTACCAGTGATACATTTCTTAAAGGGGATATTATTTCTCAGACCACCTACAAGCATAATTACTTCTTTATAAGACCTCA
>NC_056739.1:911077538-911110038 GCF_019279795.1 Protopterus annectens | reverse complement strand
TTGGAGATTGAGCATATTGACTGATATTGGTGATGCCATATTACACACGGGATATAATACATGTGGTGGTTACACTTTACAATTTATTGCAGTCAGGAAGGTGAGCACTTCTGCATGGTGTAAGAGGCAGATGGCTTGAAAATAGTCCAAAGGTATCTGTATTTACAATCATTTGTGTCTACATGGTAAAACTGGGTCTAAATGCTGTACACATGTACAGATATAATTTTTTTTAGGACTCCGTTTATGGAAATAGATTTTTTCATATTTTGGTAAGTAACTTTTCAAGGGAGCATCTGGATTGCTAAGTAATACCTCATTTTGAAGACCGCATTGATGGTTGCAACTTGGTAAAAGAATAGGGCCTGTGTGTTGAACACGTGCAGATTATCAAAGTTTGTTTCGGACTTAGGTTATGGAAATTTTTTTTCATATTTTGGTAAATAACTTTGCAAGGTAGTGTCAAGTAAGACCTCCTTTATAAGACACTCACTCCTTACGACATGGTAAAAGAACTGTATGTACTGTACAAATGTACAGATATTACAGTTTGTCTTGTAGGAATGTGAAAATTATACATTTCCAATACTTCTCATTATTATGCCCATATCTTTGCAAGTGAGCATGGTGATCACACAAATTATGCATCATGTTGAGGCTGACATTGAGCCACACAACTTGTACACTGATATGTAGCCTCTGTCTGTTACAGATGATGAGATATTATGCTTTGTTTATTTATCAATTATGAGAAATATATGAATCCTATTTCTGTGAAATATCTATATAAAGGAGCATCACACAGTAATGGTTAAGCTATCATTTTAAAGCTGACATTCATACAAACAAATTAAATACAAATGTTATGGGTCTACATGGTACATTGACCACAATATTGTGCTTGGTTTTCCAGAAAGGTAAAAAAAATATGCACAATATCAGCATTGCTTGCCAAATATTTAATAAGGACTTTGATGCACACTGTCAACATTTACACTGTTGGAAAGGTCAGTGTCTGCTGAAGAACTTTCACATTTACATTTTTTGTCTAGCTCTTATAGCTAAAAAGTTATGAACATTTCTTTTCTGCATGGTATTACAAATGGATTTTCTGAAAATGATCTCAAGCTGCACTGTTGTTCCTATGGTGGAAGTAAGCAGGCAGCATTTTCTGAGCTGCTCCTGAGTGAATGAGTTAAAAGGATTCTCCTCTTCAAGTGAATATCTTTTTTTTTTTTTTTTTTTAGGCAAGTACTTTTCTCCATCCAGGCCTTCTATGACTGTTTTTCCATTCATATGGACAACATAGATGTAGTCTGGTATCTCTGCTAACTGGGAGGGAATGTTTTGTGTGTGTGGGAATGTTTTGGAGTGCATTTTGTGGTGATAACCTCCGCTTGCTCAGCAAACTATGGAAGGCTTTCCTTCTGTTACCTGATTGCTTTTCTATGATGACAATATTAAAACCTTGTTTTGTGGTTGTGAACTGCATAAAGCAGCACTGCCCTTGTCCAAGATTATCTTGTCTACAGTTATGCATTTGCTGCGAAGATCATTAGCATGGGCACAGATTCTGGCTTATCATAGGTTTTAGCAAGAGTAGACAAGGTTGTGAAATCTGACCTTTACAGTAACTGAATATTGTGGTACACACACAGTTTAATATTGAATAAAAGCATTTGCCATTATAGCTTGTTCTTGCAGTCTTAAAAAAAAATGTGAAATGATTTCACAAATGCATTGCATAAACATTCTTTTCTATTTGCCCGTATTTCATTTGTTAAGAGTACATTGCCGGTGTCTAATTTGTTTGGAGGTTTATATAGTACATGTTCAGGCATGCAATTATTTTATACAAAGCAGAATGATAATACTAGGAAGCGTTCATTTCATTCACGTACAATAATAAACCATTTTAATTCTTCAGAACTAACTTGTCTCTCATCACCAGAATTTCCTGGAGGGAGGTGTAGTTGCTACTATGTTTGGAGAGACTTAAAAAGTAGTTGACCCTAGAACCACTAATTTTAGCAATTTATTTTCTTCTTGGTTGATGTGGCATTGCTGTCAGTGTTGTGTGCCTTTTAATGGTTTGGATGGTAAGTGGTGTGCATTGCTTACTAAAGATAATTTAGTCTCTCACTAATCCATTGTTTTGTGTTTGATTAGGAAACTGCTAGTCCTGTTGACTGTTGTGGGTGAGGGAAAGGAGGGAGTGATAATGTGTTTTTTATAGCTAGGTAGCACAAATGCCTTTAGGCTTTGTGGATCTTCTTTCCTTTGCCATTATGATTTGTGTCGTGAAGGCATAGTAACATTATGTGACCAGTATTTTGTGCTTACAGACAGGGTCACTAAAGTCCATTTGGTTAACATTTGAGAGTTGGAAAAGGACATTTAATGAATGCCATTGTCTATTTTTGCTGCGAGTGCAGCCAGATTTATGTGCTTATAATTTGGAGGAAATATGAGGAAACTGGTGTGTATGGTTGTGATTTTGTTTTCTTTTCTTTTAGCATTTGTATCATTTATCGCCTGTGATTCCTTAAGGTATTTAGTTTTGTTTGAGGTGTTAGCATTGATGTGCTTACTGAAAGGGCTTGCATGTCTTGCAATGCTAAAACAGATCCATGTGGGTGGTTCCATACTCTTTAGTTAAATTAAAAAAAAAGAAAAATTTAAAATCTGTTGTACTTCCATTTCAGGGAGAAGTATTGCAGCCTTCATATTTCCTGTTTATTTGTGAAACTGTCGCTGCCACTGTTTTAAGTGTGTATGAGAGACCCAAATTAGTGATTCTTTGTATTGTAGGAATAACTGGGATATTTATAGCATGCATTGTGTATATAGTGTGTTTTGGTACCTTTTGCTGTCTGCTAAAATGAAACTGTACTTTGTAGCATTCTGGTTTCTTAATTCTAATAGCTGTCCTAATTTTTTTTTCATGTTTGCACCCTAGAAAGGTTTTGGCTATAAGAGCAGCAAGTTCCACAGAGTAATCAAAGACTTCATGATTCAGGGCGGTGATTTTACACGAGGTGATGGTACTGGAGGTAAGCAGTTTATTGATTTAATAGAAATGTCATTTTCTACTATGTCAGGACAAATCTCTGCATATGGTTGCCTGAATACCTGTCTGGCCATTCTGACCCCCAAGAACTAATATTGAGCAGGAGGCAGTCCAGTAAAATGCCATGAATGACTTTGGAGAGAAGTGACTAGCATGCTGCATTGCAGCCTTTTTTATTTAATTATTTTTTGTAGATCTCAGTTTGCACTGCTTCATTGCTGTCCCAGCTGCTCTGCAGCACCATTTCCTATACTCCAGTGGAAATGGTTCTCTTATCCATTGGAGACTTTCCTTGGTTTATACTATGTTTATCAAAATGAGTTGCAAGTGTGTGTTATTACAGGTGGGTGCCTGAGTTTTATTGTAACATTTTATTTACCCCTGTTGGTATTCATTGCATCACACTGCAGTAAATGCACTGCACCTATCCTCACATGCTAATCTTCCATGTGAGAGAGATTTTGCTGATTGCCAAATCTTTCTCTTGCATGCAGCTAGCACCTGTCCTTAGCAGAGGTTGTGATAGTCCCATTCTTTCCTTGTGGACACATCTGTGCTGAAGCTGCTTCTTAGACTATAGTCACTGGTGGCACAGGCGGAGTGACCAAAAGAAGTCATGTTTTTTGTTTAATTGTTCTCAATCTTTTTTTATTTTTAACCTTTGTTTGTATGTGGAATCTTTCGTGATTCTGAATACAGAATCCTTTGTCCACATTTGCATTTTCCATGAGTTCAGCTTGTGCATCTTATTTCTTTACTCTTTTTTTTTTTTTTTTTTTTTTACTGCCCCTCTGATTATGTCTTTGTATCTGTCCTTCCCTTTGATCTGGTTAGGTCTACTAGGGTTAATGGCCTCTCTTAAAAGGACATTGGAGAACTTCCCATATTCTTCGATAGGTGCCATGGGATCCTTTACATCCCACCAAAGCTACTTCCATCTCAAGCCAGTGGGACCTCTGGTCAGCATCCATAGGAGTTCTCACCGCCTATAATGAAGTACAGCTGGCTATCCAAAACTTATTGGGCAGACTACTGCATCTTACATGAATACACCCAGCTGCCGACTGACTCTCTAAACAAAATGTCTAGAGCAAATGATCAAAACCCCTACAAGTAGTGATGTTCTCCTTTGACACTGTAGTTTAAAACATCTGTGTCCTTTTGATCACCTTCCAGTACCCCACCCTCCACCCCCAAGAGTCACTATTTCTCCCACTCCCACCACAGTAATGTGTGTTTTTAAATTTAAAAAAAAAAAAAAAAAAAAAAAAAAAAAATTACAGCAATTACCCTTTCTAGATTTCACTGATGGAAGTCCCATTGGTGCAAGTGAGATTCTTGTGATATTTGGAAACGGTTTGCAACAGTTAACATGGTATAAGGTCTGGTGTGGAATTCCTACTCCATTAACTTTTGCATTCAAAGACCTGTACCTAATTAGTATACATATGCGGGGAAATTTAAAACTGAGCCAGACACTTTGTGTCTGGGGGAAAAAATTTCTACAGCCGCAAGAAGGCACTCAGAATCATATATCCTTAGAATGAGTCCAGGTTAAACAAAACTCGGGATGATTGTTGTAGTTATCAAGTTCTTTACATTTAGCTATGAGATTAACCTGGTTTCAGAGCTAACATCAGGATGTTTATCCTATGAGTCATTGCTTCAGTGCATTGATAAATGCATGGGCTTCAGCTCTAGGAGGGCTTCTGTTTTCTGTCCTGATTTTTGGAGCAGTCAGATGAGCCCCCCCCCCCTTCCCCAAGTAAGGCACAAGGTTACCTCACATTTTGAGGGTATCTGCAGAAAGATAACTGAGGATGTCTTCTGAAAAGTAGCTTTAAGAGTTTTACCTACCCCATCTTCACTTTTTTTTTTCATCTGAAGGTCTTCAGTGATTTCTAGGTGAGACTGAGATGCAGTATTAAGTACCCTTTGACATGTGCTATTACTTTCTCATCTTTGCAATATGTGTTACCTCTAATGCAAATTTGATTTTTTTTCTGTTAATTATTACATCTAATGCAAATCTGATTTTTACATTTGTTGATTACACCCCCAGATGTCAGCCTTTTCTGTTAAAGGCCATCACTTGCTGTGTTTGTTTTGCCTGAGGTGAGGAGTGAAGTGTAAAATCACTGAAATCTTTAAGAAGGAAGTAATGGGAAGAGCAAGTCGCCCAAGAGCCTTTGTTATGCACTGCACACTGGTCAAGGAAGCACATTTTGCCATTATAGGCAGCTCTACAGTGCTTGAAGACACGGTCTAGTACAGCATAGAAAAGATTTCTTTTGACAGTTGGAAGAAAATTGTAGGTCCTTAAAGTTGAGCTGCTTCACCTGGTTAGAATTCACTTCACAACATGCTTCTGAAAGTGACTCCACAACTTTTCAGAAACCTGTTTTGAAAAGACATTTCCAAGCATCTGTTCTCAGTCCCAATTAAGGGTACTTCGTGACAGCATGACCATTTCCACCTGCTTCCTTCTGTAGAAGGTGAGCATTTGTATAGTTAGAAAACTCCTCTCCAGAAGGAAAAGCTGTATGCCAGCTAGGTTGGATGACCTATTGCCGGAGCACAAAATTGGATTCCTTTTCTCGTTCCCTTTCTTTGATTGTCAAGGTAAAAATGTCTGAAGTTGCCATACCTGTCTTGTGGAAAGAGGCACACATCATTTACCTAAAGTTGGAGGCATATCACTTCAACCCAGTACTAAACTCTGTTTTCAGAAAGTCGAGTTTTCTCATCAGCCCATCAACAGCCAACTGACTACATTGAATCTCAGATGCATCTTATTTGGCTTGATAGCTTGGTTTTAGAAATGTTTCTGTGACCTGTACTGCCCTATTTAACAGTAGCTTATCCTGTTAGGGGGTGAACTGATATAATAATCACGTTGTACTAGGCTTGTTTCTGAGTTTATTTCAGGCCTACATCATAGTTGGCCATAGCGAGTTAGTGCACAGATCAGCGGTCTTAAAACTGTTACTTTACTCTTAGCTGATTTAAAGGTTTTATAAGCAGAGTGTTTTGAGCCAGTTGGGCTTAGGAATTCTGTTGAGAATTTGAACATTCAGCTACCACTGCTTTATTTTTCAACTTTTATGTTAACACCATACCAGACCACTGTGCAGCCACTGCAGTTGTCCAGAATGCCAGTGACACAGCCAAAGTGTGTTTGGCTGAGGACCACTGTATGGCTCAGTGAATTGAAAAAATGCTCCAAGCAGTTTTTTCCCCATCCTTCAAGATGGCTCCTCTTGAATACCTACAAAAGTAACTCTGTTCTGTAGTAACCATTTCTGCAGTACCTCTTTTCTTCTCTCTCTCTGGTGAACGCAGTCCATGTGCTAGGTGTGATGCTAGGTGTGATTTAATGAAGTATTTATCTTTGACAGTCTGTCTCAGTTGTTGAATGTGTTGCAATTTGCTCCTAAGTACCATCTGTAAGTTCAGGTACTTTCCTTCCTGTACCCGCGGAGCCAGGTTCATAACCAGTATAATATATTCACCAAATTCATCTGTGTTCCACCTAGAACCCCTCGACTGTGATTTGGGTCACTAAGCTGACCCTCAATTAGGCACAGAAGTGACTACTACCTACTGAATTATGCCTATAGATTTTCCCACTACCTTATTTCACAGGATGGTGCACTCCATCTGGAAATCTGAAGTCAGCAAGAAGTCTTATAAAGGCAATCTTAAATGACAGCTCCTAGGGTGACTCTCTTCAAAATCTCTGTATGCCATTTGCGGCATATGCTTCTTCCCAGAATTTAGCCAATGGCGGCCTTTATGCCCTCAAAGTATTTTTTGCTTTCCTCCTCTTATTGAGGAAAGGAAATGCAGTTCTAAATGAGGTACTATAAAAACAATGTTCATAGATTAGTATTAGGCTAACTGCCCTTGTGAGCCATTTTAAGCTTGGCAAATTATCCCTTGTGAGACTCAAACCCTGCACCTTGTGTTTATAAGGCAAACACCGTTTTTTATTTTCTTGTAAAGAATCCTTTGTGATGTATATGTGCTTGCGTACATAATGTATTACAAAAAAAAAGCAGCCACTGTAGGATCAAACAAGCAAAACAATGGAAAAAGAGTAATATTTTTGAAAAATTACAAATCTTCCTTGATAAAGACCATGGGGATTAGGCACATTTCCCTAAAGAGCATACATTAAACATGCAGGGAGGTTGAAAACTTGTACGTTGACCCACATGTCTCTCTATTAAAGCATTCATGCCAGTAAGCTAGATTATATTAGCAGTAGATATGTTTTGCCATTTTCTGGGGCTTGTCACCACAATGTAAATGGAGAGTCTGTATATTTTTTGAAGCAGTCTGATTATGAAAAGCCTGATGCGAGTTATGTAGGTCCCAAATAAGGTCTAACCCAAAAAAGCAGTGATACTAAAGGAAGTGCATGTAGGACCAAACAAGAAAGATCCCTTGGGGTACTTTGCATATTTGTACGTATTTCCTGGGGTACTTTGTTGATTTCGACCTTACTTGGGATCTAGCCCATTGTAATGGAAAGTAGAGTGAGTCTCCAAGAGCAGATAGGTGGATTTGTAAGGCTTCTTATTAGAAAAAATCTGGGAAAAATGAATGAGTTGGAGCAAATGAATAGAATAAAGTAAGAGTTTGAAAGGGATCACCAGTTATGTCTGATAACAGTAAAGGATGTTCAAACAAGTGGAAGGCGGTTTTAATTTTATATTACAGTAAGCTGATTACATGGACTGAAGCCAGCTTCACCATGTATACTGAATGTGCTGTGATTCCTTCAGCTTATTTAGCTAATGTAATAAAAATAAAGAATTTTGTATTTTGTCAGTTTAATGGGAAAGTCTACATTAAAACTGATGACAGTATTAACATTTGCTCACAGAATGTTTTTGGGCAATCTGTGATGCTGATGGTGGTGACAGCTATTGATATAAAGATGACTGGTGAAGTAAATCCCCCTTTACTCCAAGAGTGTTGGCATAACTTAAATGTTAAAATTACTCCAAAAATTTTGAAGTAATAGAAAAAATGTAAAGTGTTGGCCTAGTTTTATTAAAATTATGTATTTTTGTAAAGGTGTTACCAACAGTATTACTTGCCCATAATACAGACTCGGATTATGTTAAAAACTACTGGCCATCCCCATCCCTATGGTATAGAGGAATAACTCCCTAGCTGTGACCCCAGATGACCTGTGTTCAGGTAGTGACATAGACCACCAAAGGGGCCAGGCATGCATGGAGTGAACTTGGGTGGTTAGTGCCAGCTTGCTCATCATGGGTGGAGTGAGGTGACAAGGCCCACTGCATTGGCAATGCCCGCTGGTAAACGAGATGATGAACCTCCGTGAAGGTGGCCTTGCTGGATTGCTCTGCTTTCAGTACATCCAGTGCTGAGTCAGGGGAAGGGCCAAAGGAGAAGCCTGCTGTTGTAAGCCTGGCAGGTCATGTTTCGTTAGTGGTGCTACAGGAGGAGTGGGCTTCTGTCCCACTCCTTGGTTCTTGACTTGTCACTATGACAACAAAGGAGCTAACAAGATTTTCTGGTTTCGGAACAAATGAGCTACCGGACTCTTGGGCAAGCTTGGAAGAATTTCACTGTTGCTCATTGTGGCACGAATGGGCTGATGGGATGCAGAGGCAGGGAAAGCTATTGGACCAGATCGGGTGGAGAAGGAAAAGCTACAGACCGGTAGAGTTAAGAATATGGATATAAAATGTTTGCATCTCCTTTGGCTTAAAATACAGTTGGACATTATCTTTTTTTCCATCAGATTTTAGGGCATCAGGAAAGACCCGTACATTGGTCCTGGAACTGATGATGCTAATAGACCGAAGGTAGAATTCTGTATTTTCTGTAGCACTGGATGCCTCTAAAGGAATTGTTCAAGATTTCATCTCTATTCATACTGCTTGAGATTTAACCCCCCCCCCCCCAAAAAAAAAAAATCTATATATTTTAGGAGCTTGCTTTTTCTTTGTATCAACTGAGCAAAAATATTCTACATAAGAATCGTTTTTTTTTTTTTTTTAATCCTGTTATTGTTGAAGGTAAAGTGGGTGTGCCTTCGTTGAAGGTTAAATGTCGAGCCGGCACCTCGGCGTTTGAGAAAGTCTACTGTCAATCATTAGCGGACCCGAGTTCTGCTGTGGCGACCCCTAACCAGGAAAAGACGATGTAATTGTTGAGGAAGGTAAAGTTGTCCTCAGTTTTGGTTAAATTGAACTGTGTATAGAAACCATTGTTTGCCTGCTTACAACACTGTCCAGAATTTTTTTCCAAAGGTAAACATTAACCAGGTGAAATTAACTGCAAACTTCAGACATTGTAGTAATTTGTACAATTTTGAAGAAACTTTGCAGTGTAGAGGGTGTAGTGTTCACTTCCTAAATTGTTATGCACTTGGTTCACCTAATAAAAATAGAACTGTGTAATATAACTAAAATACGAACTACAAAATAATCAAATAGAAAAATAGTAGGTAGTCCACAGTTAAGTTAAAAATGGAATATCCATTATTGAAGATCACAAAACAAGCGATCCTAGTTGAGTAGAATGAAAAGTATCAGAAACATTCCTTATGTATAATCAAGTTGTTTGGAGCAAGGGAGTAGCTTTATTTTTAATATATCACTATTTCCAGCTTGGCAATTGGTTTTGTTTTTTTCATACTGCTTAGGTTTTCAGTTTTATCTGTATACACGTTAATTCATATTTGTTTTTGACACACAAACCTGATGAAGCATTTATTTGATATGAAAGTGATCTTTGTTAAAAGTTGCATGTTGATTTAATATTTATTCTGGTAATGTCTGTTGGTAGATCTTTCCATTGGTCATTTTTTAGTTAGCTAGCCTGTGTGTAGATAAATTACAATTCAAGACCAGTTTATTATCTCTAGCTTTCTAGATGCAGTTTTAGTTAGCACAGTCTCTGATTTACACAGTGGTAAGGGGGATATGGTTAAAATGATTTTAATGGTTTATTGCTCATAAAACCACCTTCTTTAACTGCTCCCTTGCTGCAACCAATCAGATTGTATATAAGTAATGTCTTTAATGCTTTTCTTTATACTAAGCTAGGATCACTTGTTTGTGTGTTTCAATCAACGCTGTTCCATTTTTAACTCTGCTGTGGACTAACTACCTATGTTCTATTTGATTATTTTGTAACATGTATTTTATAGTTTTATATATTTTACATTCGATTTTTTATTTAGTGAACTAAGTGCATAACATAATTTTAGGAAGTGAACATCACACCCCCTCTACACTGCGAAGTATCTTCTTGGTTTGTTTTGGACCCAGTAATAGGTTACATACTGTTTTTTTTCTGAGACTTCGAGGGATACCACGGATTTCTCTCTTTGGAATTTGTACAGCTTGCTCAAATCAAGACATTTCTAGAATTATAGAGACTATTGATTGCAAAGGTACCATTACCCACAGTAGTGGTGCTGCGGTAGCGTTGTCGCCTCACAGCAAGACGTTGTCCCGTTCGATTCTCAGCTAGAGCGTCTTCTGTGTGGAGGCATACGTGAATGGGCGTGCCTTCGTTGAAGGTTGTGCGTCAGGGCTGGTAACGCGGCATGTAAAAATCCACTACCAAACATTAGCGGACTGGAGTTCCGCTGTAGCGACCCCTAATCGGGATAAGCCAAAAGACACAACATTGATTGCAAAGGTACCAAAGCAAGTTAGACAGATCTTTGTTTTTCCCTTTATGGGACCTGTACAGATACCTGAATCGCGTAGATTCATCTTAACATTTGCAAATTTCATTGAAATGTCTAGGTACAAGAGATGTTCAGAACAATGTAGACTTTTTAAAGTAGTAGTAAAATTATCAAAATGTAGAGAGAACCAAAGTGGGTTTCAGAAGATGGGTACATTTTAAAATCTTTTAATCTATTATTAAGCAAATGGTTTTCCTAATTTACTTTTTTTTCCACTTAAATTTTTTTCTTGGAGCACTTTGAATTTTTTTTTTCTTCAGTCTGCAATGTCCAGTTTTCTATGGTATCAAGATTCCGAGGGTTGTTAGTTGTAAACTTAATATCGATAAACAGCACAAAGGCTTTGAAGTCCCTAACTTTTGACATCTGTTTAGTATAGACTGTTAAAAACTACATAATCCCCTCTGAAGAGAATTGATTGGGCCTGTATTTTGGATTAATCATTGGCCATGTTATCTGAAATGTAATGGCATTTAACCCAGTTGTTGTTCCTCTTATATGGTAGCCAGATCTACATTCTGCTCCACAGATTTTAAGCTCTCATTAGTTCCTTTCAGGATTTGATAAATGTATAAAGTGTTAGTGGTGGCTGGTGACTTCAAAAGGGGGGGGGGTCTGGTCTGTAGGAAATGACTGAATGGATGGGGCTAATTGGAATGGGGTGGAGCTCTGTTACGGCAGGTCAATGACCATTAACTTGGATCAAACAATGGTGAGGGTCATTCATTTTCATCCACAGACTACCTCTGTACTCAATCTTTATGACCACTTTATCGACTATATCCACTTTTATTTATTTATTTATTTATTTTAACATTTGTTGACCGGGAAAGTCAGACTTGGAACAAAGCCAATTTTCAGCGGAGGCCCGGGGAGAAACACTCCAGATGCATGTCTTTGTAACATGGGAGGAAACTGGAGCACCCAGAAGAAACCCATACCAACACAGGGAGGGCATGCAGACTCCGCACAGAAGGCACCCCAGCCAAGAATGGAACCGGAGAACCTCTTGCTGTGAGGTAACAACGCTACTGCTGCACCACTGCGCCGTCCGTTAGATTTAGATTTTAGATTTCGGACTGCAGTTAACAAGGCCATTGTTGGGTGAAATGGATCCCTAGCCAAAGGATTCCATGGGCTTCCTTTTCCTCGTCACAACATCCATATAGATTACTTTGTGTTTTTTCACACTTAGTCTTACATTCTAGCTTTTCCTTCATCCTTGCACGTCCTTACTGACACAGAATCCACTGTAATAAGCACGGATGAAGTAACTAAAGCCAGCTGTATGGGACCACTGGGCCTCAAGTTGTAGAGCTCTAGATGCTGCAAGGTGCATCTTAAGTGGTTAATACTTCCTTTTGAGCCATTGATGGCCTGAACAAAACTAATTAGTAAGATTCAAAGAAAGTTAAGTTGTGCTTGAAGCTTAATCTGGGAATAGTGCCTGCCTGTTTACTATTCCAAAAAGATAGTAACTTTCTGTGTACTTCTCTGATGTTAGATGAAAGTAAAAGCACAAGTGGTCACAGGCATACATTAATACAGCTGAACATCTAGGTGAGGAAATCTCTGCATGTGAACCAAGTCTACATGAAGACAAGGGAGTACATGCAGACTCCACACAAACAATGAATTAGCCAAAAACTGAAATCTGAGAACCAAGTAATGTTATACCCCTGTGTCCGTGATCAGTTATCACAAACAACCTGACTAGAATGCCAAAGTCACTTACTTTACAGTACTGATGTTTGTGGTGAAATAATGTGGCCAGCTTACTGCATCCCCCAGTCATATTCACCACAGCAATCCTATCCATCAGTTATAGCCAGTTGTATGGCTTGACTGAACACCTCAGAAGTTTGAAATAAATGAGTAAATACATTCTTGTGTGTCCATTATTGATGTATCTTCTCAATTCACTGGTATTAGAATGCATTGTGTGACCAACTGCAAACCCTATCCCACATTTGTCAACATCTGACCTTAAGGATCTATTAGAAAACTAAAAATGTGAGTCAAAAGAGCAAAATCCAGAACAACAGTAAGATGGAAAACTTTCCTGTGTGCCCTTGTATATTTTAATAAGGTGCCGGAATAACATACTTTGCATTACATGATGCAGTGTTTTTGAACATGAAAGCTTGTGATTTATTGTAAGTAAATATACAGAGACGCAGAGAGAGATGCAGGAATGTAACTTCAGAGCTTACTGCTAACAGAATTCAACGTGCAAGCCACAACACCCATCATAACCTCTTAACCACTTGATTCAAGGATCAAGGAGGAAAAAAATCTGTGTACAAACTACCAAAATCAGGTGTAAATAATTATTATATCCTAATAATAAATATTATATCCTTGCCGTAAGGCTTTCAGTATGCTTTTTCTAAATGTTGTGTGAAACTCAAATAGGTCATCAAAGTAAAACGCAAACTTACAAGGGAGTATACCAAAATGTGATGCAAATTTGGAGACTTTGTGCAAAACAGGAACAGCTGTGTGCATCTGTTATATATAATGCACTCAGGTCACTCCAAGGCAAGTACAAATATGACTCCGTCATTGTCCATGCTGGTGTGAATGACCTGAGACGTACCTCCCTGGACTACATGAAGAGACATAAAGGAGTTCTCTGAGCATGTAGCCCAGGTCGGTATGACCCTGACCTTGAGTAGCATCTTACCCTCACCAAGAATGATGCCACAATATGAAGACAAGATGATCAATTTCAACAATCGGCTTAAGTACTGGTGTCATTCAAAGGGGATCCAATGCCTGTCAGCCTGGGATGACATTCTCGACAAGCCACCATGCTTCGCTAGGGACGGCTTGCACCTGTCACCCCTGGGCTTTCAGATATTGGCAAAGGCTCTTGCCACCCCCATAGTGCCTTTTTTAGGCAAGGCTCAAAAGACAAACCCACCTCCATAGGTATCACAAGGGATAAGAAACTGAGTAATGCTACTCAACACCAGAAGTCTAAACCTCAAGATGCATGCACTCAAAACTCTCCTTGGCATGGAGAACATTGATATCTGTGCAGTAACAGAAACCTGGTTCAAGGCTCCCGAGAGCACCCCAGCACTACCAGGTTATACGTCATACCATGCTTTTCGGCCCCAAAACTTGGACCGAACCACAAAAGGAGGGGGAGTATCAATATTCGTCAAAGATGCCCACACCTCCAGGTTGGTGGCACAGCACGAAGCATCAGAGACTATCCATGTGCAACTAACAGTGGGTAAAACTGCCTTCCAGTTTATAGCTTGCTACAGACCACCCTCTCAAACCCAGGAACCCCACTCTGCCTTCCTGAGAACACTGGAAAATATGAAGGTCTCTCCAAACACCATTATATTGGGCGACTTCAACTACCCAAACATAGCCTGGGAGCATTACTCTAGCTCCAACACCCTAGCCCAAAGGTTCCTAGAATTTATAAACTCAAATACTATGGAACAACTTGTTACCACTCCCACAAGAGGGGAAAACATACTGGACCTGATCATCACCAACGTGGGGGCTCTATGCTCCAGACCAGAAGTGTATCCCTCACTGGTAAGATCAGACCATAAACTAATCTCACTGGATATTCACATCCTGACCCCACCCCCTGCCCAGAAAACCACAGTGAAAAACTTCTCTAAAGCAAATTTCACACTCCTCAAAACAGAGGTAAAATCCTTCAAAGCCCCCGGGCCTGTGGAAAATACGGCCCAGACTGCAGAATCCTTTATAAACGCATTCTATGAACACCTTCAGGAATGCATGGATCATGCAATCCCAAATAAAACAAAGACCCAGTCCTCCAAAGGCAGGCGTCCTGTCTGGTGGACCCCAGCCATAAACAAAACTATACAATAGAAGGAGGAAGCTACTACATGATGGAGCAAAATCCCAAAAAGGGAAGGCATCTCTGATCAGTATTAGCAAAACACTACGGGCACTCATAAAATCGTTTAAGGCCAGCTTTGAGAGAAAAATTGCACAGGACACTAAGGATAATCACAAGGCTTTCTTTAGTTATGTTGGGAACCTGGGTGGAAATTCCCAGATATGCTCAGAATTAGTCCAAAATGACAAAAAATACACCGAACCCACAGACTTTGCCAACATCCTAGCTGACAGGTTCAGCGCAAACTCCACCCCCCCCCTTCCCCACCAAAAGGGCAAATATCTATCCCAGCAGAGTGCTGCCTCCCTGACATCTCAGATGCTCAGGTAAGAGCCGCCCTCTCCAAAGCAAAAAAACATAGCATCAATGGGACCAGACGGTGTCCCGGGCTGCATCCTACATGAACTCCAAGAAGAGCTAAACCCAGATATAAAACTACTGTTCAGTCTCAGCCTTACTACAGGATATGTACCCAAAGAGTGGCGTACAGCAACAGTGGTCCCTCTCCACAAAGGTGGCGCCTCAACGGATCCTGGAAACTAACGCCCCATAAGCCTGACTAGCTTGGTCTGCAAAGCTATGGAAAGTATCATCATGGACCTCCTAAATAAAGATATTGGGGACCTACAGACACTGGATCTTGCCCAGTTTGGCTTTAAGGGTAGATCCTGCCTCTTGAACCTAGTCGATTTCTTTGAAACAGTCACCAAGGCCATTGACGAGGGGAAGATGGTCCACACAGCCTACCTGGACCTCACAAAAGCCTTCAATACAATACCCCACTCGGGCATTATAGATAAGCTCACCATATTAAATATAAACCCCTATGTCACTAGATGCGTTGCAAACTGGCTCAAGGACATGTCAGACTCCAAGCCAGTTACAAGTGGCGTCCCACAAGGCTCAGTCCTGGGACCTCTCTTGTTCGGTATATATTTCTCAGAGGTACAGGCCAACACGGAAGGACTGTGGCTGACCAAGTTCGCAGATGATTGCAAACTAGGCGCCATAATCGACTCTCCAGCCGACACAAGCATCCTACAAAAGGACCTCATAGAAACAGACAACTGGTGCCAGAGCCATGGCCTCAAGCTAAACGCCAAAAAGTGTATAGCCATCCCCTTTGGCAAAAACAGTGCCCACAAATTGCCACATAGGTGGTAATCCATTAAGTACGGAAGAAATAATTAGGGACCTGGGGACCCAAGTTGATGGCAATCTCTCATTTGAAAACCACGTGACCAAAGTGGTTAGAAAAACATTTTATATAGCCCACCTAATCATGAAGGGATTCACATCTAGATCAGGGGAGGTCATCGTGCCTCTTTACTCATCCCTCATCAAGCCCATAATTGAGTACAATGCCCCTTTTGGGATGTACCTTACCAGACACCTGCAGCAACTGGAAAGACCCCAAAAGTACCTTACCAAGAGGATCAAAGGTCTCAAACAGATGCCATATGCTGCCCGGTTAAAGAAACTCCAGCTCTACTCAGTGGCATACCGCCTACTCAGAGGCGATCTGTGCCTGACGTATAAAGCCATGTCCAACCCGGAATTAATGGACATGCTGCACCTCAGAAAATCCAAATCCCATCGAGCTACGCGCTCAAGAGACTTGAACCTCAGCACTGAAATAAATAGGACATGCTGGAGGGACAGTTTCATAACCCAGAGGCTCCCTTCACTCTGGAATAAAATCCCAGTCCAGGTTAGGCAGAGTCCCTCATTGACTCTCTTCAAGAGGAATCTTGATGAGTGGATGGGAGATCGTAGGTTTACCCCGAGTATCACTTCTGTGTCGCTGTTAGAGGCACAGTATACTAACCTCAAAAAAAGGGCATAGCAAAATTAATTTAAAATGGGTGGCGAAAGCCAAACACACTCTGGCTAGGCTTATAAATGCCCTAGGGCAGATAGCCTAGTATGAACCTATGAACCTATACACGCGCAACTAAATGAAAGATTACGTCACTGTATTAGGCACTTAAGGGAAGCAAAGTTTAGTCTTTGAAGTTGGTGAACACTAGAATGCATGGTTATAACAATCTATTGGCTAATTGCTTTTCTAGGAAGCATTCCTACAGGGTTAAGCTTCAGCTGTACAGAAAGGATGATTGGTACAGAATAATATGGCACACTTTTTTTCACCTTAAAATTCTATCACATATGACCATACTTGTAATCTTCTCTCAAAGTAAAGCACAGCTACATTTTGAGGTTGCAAAATGTTTGTTAAAGCAATAACCGATGACGTGGTGTGGTATATTGAAGATTTACCCACGGTTGGTGTGGTTTAATCATGAGAGCGAAGCCAGAGTGATTAAACAAAGGCAACCGTGGGTAAATCTTCAGTATACCACAGCCACGGAGTCTGTTATTGCTATTATACAATGACATTATTTAAGAAAAAAAATACTTTTTCTTAAATTAATGTCTTTGTATAACGGGCGGATTACTGTTCTGCTTGTGGTATACTGCTTCTTCGTTTTGATGTACTGTGCATGAGTATCGGACTTGGGTTCCACACATACCCAGTGCATCAATGCTTTGAAACGGAAGCAACGGAGAAAAGTCTCTGTTGGTCCATTTTCTAAAAAAAAAGTTTTGGGGCACTTTATACCAACGGAAAAAAGTATGGGCGACCGGACCTTTTTCCGTTGGTATGTTGTGGGATTTACAACGGGCATGCTTGTTGGGCTGGGCCAATCAGCGTGCGTTTTTGAATAGTAATAGGGAGTCATTGTGTAATTACTTTATAATTTATTTCAGTCTGTTAACCAGAGTAGTCCAGCTGAGTAGTTCTCTTTTTCAGCAGATTCCCGTGGAGAAAAGCTGCACAACACCATCTGCGGAAGCCATTCCAAATGAATAATCAACATGAAATTTATACAGTAATCCAAATGATTTGTAGTTTGCTTTTGTACTTCAAGACTTGAGGTATTTCATAACTATTTGTGGGCACAATATTTAAGATGGTTTTCACTCGCTCACATGTGCATGCCATCCCCTCCCCCGCCACAACCCACACACAGTAAAATGAAAAAGACTTTCCTTCCTACATTCTAGATAAATGACACACAGTGCTGCTAAATAATACCGATATTTAAAATAAGTAAATAAATAACTGAATAAAACTTGTTTCCATGCTTTATACATCCAATGTTTTTTTTTTATTTTAGTTTGTTAGGCTACTGGAGTCACCTGAGACGGCCTGAGCCAATAGAAATGGTTCATCGCTGCTTCATACAGCAGCCTGGGGAACACTCTTCAAGTGACTTTGCTCCCTGTCGCATTATCAGCGTTTAATATTGGGCTTTTTGAAAACCACCTGGTTGTGGATTAAGCTGCTTTTTTTTTTTTTTTATAATATTGCTTGGGGTGGGGGGGTGCAGTGCATCAGCCAGTACCATGAGATACCCTTGGTTGTTAACAAGCCTGTCTTTTTTTTTTTTTTTTTTTTTTTTTTTTTTTTAATCCTTACATAATTCTGAGTGCTAAAATGGCTGAAGCCAATTACGTTCCTTTATTAACATTAGGAATTTGTGTGATGACATATTTAACTTTTCATTGGGTAAATTATTTTTAAAAAAATCACCACTTTGTATTATACAATGTTAAATATTATTGAAGTAGCTCTTCCAAAGCCACTAGCATTACTAAGAAGATCCTAATTCTTAGACTTAACTGGTTTTCCTTCTAGGAAGCATTTTAAACAAGTGACCCTGTTTCAGAGACTTGTTTTCTATATTTAAATTGTAATTTCTCTGACCATTAAAAGTTGATCATTCCCACTGCCTCAGTGGCATTTTGGGTTATCTGCCAAGCTTCCCAGTTCTAGGCAGCTTCAAAAGCTGAATACACCCTACCCTCTCTCTTCTTGATTGAACCTATCCTGAGAGGGGAAGTCTTCTACTGTCACCATACCCCAAGATTCTCACTACACCTGCCTAAACATACTGGAAAATATTAAGATGCAACCAAACACTCTAATACTGGGTGATTTCAACTACCCTGCCATTAATTGGGAAAACTACTCCGGTACAAACTCCTTTTCCCAACGGTTCTTGGAATTTATAAATTCCAGCGCCCTGGATCAACTAATCCATTGTCCCACCATGGGCTCCAATATCCTAGACCTGGTCATTACCAACATGGGAGACAAATGCTCCACACCAGTGGTCACCCCCTCATTGGTCAGGTCTGACCATAAACAAATCACCCTTGACATCCACATCCCACCCCCACCCCCAGTAAGGAAACCTCCTTAAACTTCTCCAAAGCCAACTTCATGCTACTGAATTCAGAAGTGACAAACTTCACATCACCCACGCAGACGGGATCTGGAAGTTCGACTGCAGAATCCTACACTAAGGCACTGTACGAGCACATCCACTCGTGCATGAATCGTGCCATCCCAAATAGAACCAAGATGATCTTCTCCAAAAAAAGGAAGCCAATCTGGTGGTTCCCTGCTATAAACAAACTATACAACAGAAGGAAGAAACTGTTGCAGAAAAGAGGAAAATCCCAGGATGCAAAAAACTCCTTCACCAGCCTCAGTAAGAAACTGAGATCCCTCATAAAATCTTCAAAAGCTAGTTATGAAAATAAAATTGCCAAAGATTCCAAAGACAACCACAAGGCATTCTATAGTTGTCAGGAATCTAAATGGTTGCACACTGAACTCGCTAAATTTATATGGGAGCCAAAAAAAAGGTAGAATATCGTATGATAAACTGATGACCCCGAAAAGCAAAGGTGGTTTAGATCTACCTAACTTTGAAAACTACTACTTAATCATAATTGCCAACAGAACTCTAAGAATTGCAAATAACGATACACAAAGTAATAACGGGTCCCCACACTGGTTAAGACTATGCTTTAAACACATTGAAAGCCTGAATATAAATCCCAAATCACTACCCTTTTTAAACAGAAACAACTATAAAACATATAATCTAATGGAACATTAACGCAAAATCTTTTTAGATCAGTAAATCTCTTCCAACACATGATGATACTACAACCCTTCCACAAAAATCCTAACTTGAAAATTAATAACCAGCTAATAGACCTGAAAAGATTCCCACTCATAATTAACTTAACAATACAAGATCTATTTCCATATTTTCCTCCGCTCATGAATTAAGACATCTACTGGGCCTTCCTAAATCATATCTACTGATCTTGAGACAGATTAAGGAAATCTCTACAAGCTACTTTCAAAATATAACCATTAATAAAGATGATTTAATGAAATGTATCTCACTAACTCAAGCCCTTCTACAAAGTAGCAAATTTATAACATGTTCATTCAAATTGATAAAAGACATGAAATATCAAGATCATTTACTCCTATCTAATTATTGGAAAAAAAATACCATTGATTGAGGAAAATAAAATAACACAAGCATTTAATCTAACGGTAAAATCCATTTCCCTCCAAAAATTAACATTTACCCAACTCCTGATATACAATAATGCATACTATACACACCTTAGCTTGCATAAATTCAATCCTAAAAATTCTCCTAAATGCCCACATTGTAAAGATGAAACTGCTGACCTTTTACATATATTCTGGAGCTGCAGATGTATATTTAAACTTTGGAACTCCCTGAAACTACAACTACAGAAGATGGGATATCAATCATCAACACTTAATTGGGAATTTACGATATTACATATCCCCCCCAAATTACCTATCCAAAACCCAAATAGTCATCCTCATCAAAATGTTTCTACTAATGAAACTTTACATAGCTACTAACTGGTTGACCCCATCCAAAACTTCATGGGGAAATTTTGGGATCTTAGCGATAAAAACGTATATTAGCCCACAAATACATAATAAACAAAACAAAAATCCCTATAACCTGAAATTATGGGAACAAATTTTCAATATTATACTGGCATAAAACTTTGAATCTGAAATAAATGTACAAGGTACACAACAAAAAACATAACATTATTTGGAACTATACTATTTTAAGATACGAACCCTGGAGAAAAAAAACTCATCTTCTACTTTTAAGAGAATATAGAAGCATTCATGTAAACAGTGTAAATATGTTTTAAGAATGCTGTTATGAATACTGTATGAGCATCACCTATGTTTTTTCTCTTGTGAATGTTTTGTAACAGAAAAAGAAAAACAATAAAAAAATATTATTGAAAAAAAAAAAGAATCTAAATGGCAGTGCTCAGATCTGCTCTGAGCTATAACAGAATGGCATTAAATATACTGATCCCAAGGATATTGCCAATATCCTGGCAGATCGATTTAGTGCCAACTTCACCCCCTAAAGGGCCCATCTCAATACCAAAAGATTGCCAAATTCCGATAATCACAGCCACACGGGTAGAAATAGCACTCTCCAAAGCTAAGAATACAGCATCCATGGGACCAGATGACATCCCAGGCTGTGTACTACATGAACTGGCACCCCACCTAAGTGTCCTGTTTAATCATAGCCTCACCTCAGGCTTCGTGCCCACTGAGTGGCGCACAGCTACAGTTATCCCGCTCCACAAGGGAGGATCCGCCTTGGATCCCGGGAACTACCGTCCCATCATTCTGACAAGCCTGATCTGCAAGGGCATGGAACTTGTAAACAAAGACATTGGCAACTTTCAAACAATGGACCCCACCCAGTTTGGGTTTGTGAAGGGCCGATCTTGTCTCCTGAATCTGATTGATTTCAGTCTCCAGAGCTGTGGACGAGGGTAAGGTGGTCCACAGAGCTGTGGACGAGGGTAAGGTGGTCCACACAGCCTATCTGGACCTCACCAAGGCCTTCGACACCATCCCCCACTCTGGCATCATAGATGAACTTACTAAGCTGAGCATAAATCCCTACGTCACTCGATGGGTTGCCAACTGGCTTACTGACAGAACCCAGACTGTAAAAGTAGCAGACTTCGAATCCAGCTCCAGACAAGGGTTCAGTCCTGGGACCACTCTTGTTTGGCATCTACTTCTCTGAAGTACAAGCCAACACTAAGGGACTCTGGCTAACAAAAGTTTGCAGATGACTGCAAACTGGGAGCCATTATAGAATCCCCAAATGATGTAGATGTTCTACAAAAGGGCCTTACAGAAACAGATGCCTGGTGCCAGAGCCATGGGCTCAAGCTTAATGCCAAGAAATGTATAGTTATCCCCTTTGGAAAAAAACATATACCCATGAACTACCACATAGGGGGCAGGACACTAAACATCGAAAGTGTGTTGAGAGACTTAGGGACACAAGTGGACAGTGGTCTCACTTTCAATAACCACATCGCCACAACAGTCAGGAAATCCTATGTGGCACACCTCATCACCAAGGGCTTTTCATTCGGAAAAAGAGGTCATTGTCCCACTGTACTCATCCCTCATTAGACCCATTATAGAGTATAATGCCCCATTTAGTATGTACCTCACAAGACATCTGCAACAGCTGGAAAGGCCACAGAAATACCTCACTTAAAAGAATCACAGGCCTAAAGCAGATGTCATATGCTGACCGTCTAAAAAAAACTCCATCTATACTCTGTGGCATTTCGTCTATTCAGAGGCGATCTCTGCTTAACATACAAGGCCATGTCAAACCCTGAGCTGTTGGACATGCTCCACTTAAAGAAATCCCAATCCCTCAGAGCCACACGCTCCAGGGATCTAAACCTTATCACAGTGAACAAAACATGCTGGAGAGAGAGAGGTTCCTGACCCAGAGACTCCCCATACTCTGGAATAGACTGCCCATACATGTCAAGCAGAGGGCCTCATTGTCCCTCTTAAGAAGGAACCTTGATGATTGGATGGGAGATATGAAATTCACCCCGGAGATCATGTCAGTCGCACTGCTAGACAGGGGCCCAGGGGATTGTTATGGCTAGACTTGCATAGGCCTTAGGGCCGATAGCCTAGTACCAACCTATGAACCACAGGAAGTGTGTTCAGTCTTTTTTTCTGCCATCCAAAGAAGAAAGTCCTCTGACTTTCTTCACAAGATTAAATGCTGATTTATCTGTCTAACTGCTCAGATAAACCTGAGGGGACCCCTTCCTCTCATTTTATTATTAGATTTATTATTCTTTTTATGCTTGTTTAATAAACATATAAATTTATCTCAGTGTTTACAGTAATTTCTGTGGTAAGTTTTGCTTTTAGCAGTGTGTCATCTGTCTTTGACAAATGCTTGCTTTTACTGATTGAGGAAACTTTCCACACTTCTGTGTGTGCTGTTAGACACTAAGGGCTGTCTAGTGCAGTCAGAATCTCAAATTAATCGCCCCTGTCTTGAAAATAAAGCAGAGTAACAACATTCATAATTTAATAGGAAAGTGTTGCAGGACTGGGATTTTTTTTCAGCATTTATACATTTAATTTGTACATCTCTGCTGTCTATTTTTAGTACCACAATGAAATTTGCATGTACTGTGGAGATTTTACTCTGTTTGACAAAGTATAGTTTAAATTGCTGTTAAACATTATTTTATGGCAGTTTAATGTGGTTAAAATGCGTACATTCGTTTGGCACGTTGATTGCTTTGGTGTTTGGACTTGGTGTACTGCAAATTCTTTAACTTTCTGAACACATTTCAAGCTTGTGATAATAGGACATTTTGGAAGTTTACGGTGTTTGGACATTTGTTACTAGAAACCTAAGTGCTTATTGTGATAAATTATACAGCACTATCAGTTCTGTCTGGTGTCTCCCCTCCCCCTTAGTGGTTCTGTCGGGGCCACTGCACTTTCCCTCTCGTGTAGCTTTGCCGGCCTCTCTGAAATGGGGTTTAGATGCATCCTCAGTGACTGTTCCAATATCTGGCACAGGCATGGAAGAACCAATCCCTGTAGGTGCAGGAGTAGTCTGGTGTAGTAAACCCCTTGCCTGACATAATACTCTGTCCCCAAATATTTCATCTAGTAGTGAAGTTCACAAGAAAAAGAAACCGAAGCTTCATCGTACAGCTAATAATCAAATTGCAGTTCTTTATAATGCTGATGTGGTACTCTTGGCTAAGAAGGTTCTGCAGACGGCTAATTCTGATGTTTGTGTTCCCATTCATGGTTCTAGTGCTAGTTCTGCTAAAGACCCTTCTGTAATTTCAGGGAATGATGAGAAATCTGAGGACAATGGTGATTTCATAGGTAACACTGAGTCCAGTCACTCTGATTCCTTGGAAGGTGAGCCTGAGCTAAAGTCCAAGCAAATGTTCACTTTTCCTTGGATTGTAAAATTTAGTGAGTTTTGCTTGGGAGCACGGGGGACTTCCCCAGAGATAGGCAGGGTATATGACCTTCCAGAACATGAGCAACCTATTCTATGGCTATCCCTCTTATTGGTCTTGGAAGGTGTTTATTGAGCTGCCTTCAGGATACCAGTATCTATCCCAGTAGCCTCTAAAAAGGCTCAGAGAAAATATAGGGTCTCCTCTGAAGTGACAGGTCTGTCTTCTCATTTGACTGCTGATGCAGCTGTGGTTTTCAAAGCTGCCTGCTCAAATAAGTCCTTGGCTTCGTCTAATCCCTCTCTTCCTGGTAGAGGTAAAAAAGTTAAATCTTTAGAGCAGTGTGCATACAGTTTGGATGATTTTGCTGCGTCACTAACTGCAGAGCAAGTCTTGTATGAATGAAATTGGTTCTAATTTGACTTTGGCTTTAAAACATGCTTTGAGTGGTGTGCTTGAATGTGCGTATATAATTAGGAGAAATACTGCTGCTTCTGTTCTATTATGGCTATATGCTTAGTTATGTAATCAGAACTTTGATTTTAAAAGCTCTAATTTTTAATGCCCCTTTAAGTTCAGAATTGGTGTTTGGGCCATCTGTTACACAGATTCGCAAACATTTGGCTGATAAAAGGTATATTACTGCATGGGGGTATGTAGGGTGTTTCATGTACCCAAGTTCTTGATAAACAAGATAACTTTTACAAGGTGCAGAGCAAACAAAAATCCCAGCAAAACAGAAGTCAGGGATCCAAAATGAAATGCCAGGAGGATAATTCTTTGAAACCAAATGAGTTCCTTTCTGAAAAAGAATCCACTCACTGCAAAGGAATTATTGTGCTGAGTCACAGAACACACACACACACACACACACACACACACACACACACACACACACACACACACACACACACATGCTCTGTCTTAACCCTGCAACCTGGTTGCAAGAAATCTTAGACAACTGGGCTCTGAGAGTAATTTGGAGAGGATACACTTGACAGTGTATAAGTAAATCCTCCCCCTTTTGGTGGAATTCCCCCACACCTGGCATAGATGTCCTTCAAGGATGCATCTGCAGTCCTAACAAATGGGTTGTCCTGTCGTCAGGCAGCCCTTCGGTCGGCCGGATTCCAAAGTCTGGGTCTGGCCTCGGCTGGTGTCGCACTTCACCCGACGTCATCTCTGCTGGTCTTCGGGTATAAAGGCATCAGCCGACGCCATTTTCCTCAGTCTTTCTTGCCGCGTGGCACCCGAAGCAGAAGCTGTTCGCAAGTGCCGGTTGGTCAGATCCAGAGATTAATACTACCGAATACAACCGAAGACTTCTAAAGCTAAGTACCCGTTGGGGACTTTTCTTGCCTCAGCCGATGTCCAGAAAAAGTAAATAACTGTTTAACTTGTAGGAAACAAATACCTCATAAAGATTTCCACTCTTACTGCTTACCTTGTTTAGGCCCAGACCACTGACGTAGCAGCTTGTTTAGCCTGTGCTTCCTTCAACCGGCACGAGCGCTTGGGCGTCGGTCGGAGTTGCTGAACAGTTTTTCGGCTCAGACTTTGCGTACATTATGCCGTCGGATCCTCAGACTACCCAAATTGTTAAAGCGCCAAAGAAAGGACCGACACTTTCGCGGTCCGCGGTTTCGGCGAAACCACGGTAAAGCAAACGCGAGTGTCTCGGTTTCGGCGAAACCGAGCAAACTGTTCAATCTGGCGAATCCATGACTACTACCGAGGCCCCTTCTACCTAGCTGAATCGGCCTCTGAAATTTTGCCTACTAATGTGGTTTCTCTAGAGTTATCGGACACCATCCCTTTGGATGTCTCTACCCCAGCACGTGGTGCTGCTAGGCCTCCTGCAGCCATGTCTATAAAGGCCTTTGCCAGGGCTAAAGCAGCCAAAACTGCTAAATCAGTGCCTGTTAAGCCCCCTTCTCACAGGCCCAGCTCCAGTTCACAAATGCTTACTCTGGCAGAGGATCTCATCTCTTTAATAAGGGGATCCCAATCTCACCCAGACAGGGCCTCACAACCTCGAAAAGAGACCTAGAGCAGAGCCCCCTGAGCCAGGCTCCTCAGATGACTCTTCTGATGACTCAGACATTACAGACCATCCAGAGGCTCCTCTTTCTACTTATGAAGATTCTGATGCTGAAGAATCTATTCCTTCTGCCTCTCCACCAGAGGAATTTTCCTTTGGGGAAACCTTACATGCCATGCGAGAGCAATTCAATGGCAGGGACAAGATTTCTCAGATTCAAGAAAAAGGCTTAGGACCTTTTACACTTACATAACATAGGCCCTTAGCTATACCTCCAGTTCTTCCTGTTGTGGATGATGCATTTAATGATGTTTGCACTGCTCCTGATACTTTACCTCCAGCCCCTGCTAAGCCCGACAGGTTCTACAGGGTACCGGACCTCCTCACCACTTATACAAGGCTCCTTTTGCAGATCCGGAGACTATCTCCCAGGGGCCTAAGGCAGTAGCCGACCTCAGCTAAAACCCTCTCCCTTCTGATAGGAATCCAGGTCCTTAGAGATGGGGTAAAAAGTATACACCTCCAGCTACTCTCTCAGCTAGAGCTTTGAACTGTCAGTTTCATATGATCCAATACCAAGAGTTTATGCTTGATCAGTTAACTAAGAAACTGTCCTCTGATGATTCCTTAGATAAAGAAATATGTTCTAGAAATGGTGAATAACATTCAGCAGGTTAGTAACCATTCTTTAAAATGTGGCTATGATGCACTGGAGGCTTCATTTAGATCCAGCCATGACTGGCACATTTATAAGAAGGCATGCATGGTTGAAGAGCAGGTCTTGCGGATCATGTTAAAAGCAAAGCTATTAGATGCTCCTATGGACAAGGTCAGCCTATTTGGTTCTCCTGCCCAACAAGTAATGAAGAAAATGGAAGAGTAGGCAAAATCTGTACAAACAGTTAAAGATTTCTTACAGGTACAGCCCCCAAGGTTCAGCAGGAACTGGCCTTCCAAAAATTGGTCCTTTCCAGACTCCTCTAAAAATCAGAGAGGCAGGAATAGACGTTCCAGAGGCAGAAATCAATCCAGAGGAGGTGCCTACAGGTGACGCCAGTGGCAAGGCAATAACCAACGAGGCACAGATACCACTACCACTGCAACAGGACGATCACAGTGACTTTGCTCTAACACCGCCTACCAGGGAACAAATAGTAGCACCCTTAGGCGGAAAGTTAGCCTTATTTTCAAAAAACTGGCACTATACCACAAGAGACAACTGGATTTTGCAAACTATAGACCAAGGCTACAGGTTTCATTTCCACACCTTACCAGCAAAAAGAGGAATGCCAAACCTGCCACCAAATCAGAAGCCCTAAAACAAATAGCTCAATTAACAAAGATGAGAGCTATGGAAAGGGTACCACCTACAGAACAGGGCAAGGGATTTTACTCCAGACTCTTCCTAGTACCAAGAAATGAGAACAGTTGGAGACCTATTCTCGACCTGTCCGCTTTAAACACATTCATCATCGTTACAAAATTCAAAATGCTGACCCTACACGAACTTCTTCCCATGCTGGGCAAGGAGTATTGGCTGGTAACTCTAGATCTCAAGGAGGCATACCTGCACGTCCCCATACGACCAATTTGCAGAAGATACCTCAGATTTCTTGCAGGATCAGAGCATTATCAATTCTCAGCATTGCCCTTTGGCTTATCTACTGCGCCCAGAGTGTTCACGAAATGCCTGGCATCAGTAATCGCTCATTGCAGGCTTCAGGGAATCCAAATTTATCCATACCTGGACGACTGCCTGATACAAGCGGACAACAAAAACAAGCTGACACAAGACTTACAAAGAGTCATTTGCTTACTACAAGCCCTGGGATACACAGTCAATTTAAAAGTCAAAACTGATACCATCCCAGACAATAACATTCTTGGGTGCAGAATGGACACAGTAA
Organism: Protopterus annectens; assembly: GCF_019279795.1. NCBI lineage: Eukaryota > Metazoa > Chordata > Ceratodontiformes > Protopteridae > Protopterus > Protopterus annectens. The sequence goes on along the minus strand of NC_056739.1, from coordinate 911,082,156 downwards.
AACAGATGGCATTCTAACTGCAGAAAAACAAGAACAACTTCCTCTGTACTTCTTGGCACTAGCAAAGCAGAACAAACTAACAGCAAGGAAAGTACTGCAGGCCTTGGGTTTCATGGCATCCTGCATAATCTTGGTCCCCATGCCAGACTGCATATGAGAAAGCTACAGTGGTACCTAAAGAATTTATGGTCTCAACACAAGCACAGCTTAGAAACAAATACCACTAATTCCATGCCTGAAGCGAGTTCCAATGGTGGGCTCAGACATGCCAGGCAAACCCAGGCTTCCTTCCACAACATTCAAGCAAGCCAAACCGTCTGGCGGACGCCTCAGACCTCGGTTGGGGGCACACATGCTGGACAAGTGCATTCAAGGCTTATGGACTCCAGATCAACTACACCTGCACATAAATCAAAAGAAATGCTGGCAGTAAAACTAGCAATCCAGAATTTCAGACCATTCCTCAAAGAGGCCAATTGATGATAAGGACAGACAACACCACAGTCATGTGGTACATCAACAAACAGGGAGGCACTCATTCATACCCCCTATGCGAATGACTCTGGACCTTTGGAATATGGCTCTGAGCTACAACATTCAATTACAGGCAATATTTGTACCGGGAAAAGAAAACATCTAGCAGACATGTTAAGCAGAACTACCTCGGATGCTCACGAATGGATGCTACACCCGGACATCTTCAAGGCCATCACAAAGAAATGGGGAATGCCACAAATAGACTATTTGCATCCCCACTCAATCACCAGCTCAAGAAATTCTGCACAAGGACATACCACCCTCTTGCTTGGAAGGTGGACTCTCTATCCTTCAATTGGAAAGGCCTGACAGCATATGCATTTCCACCCCTTCCTTTGATGCACAAGGTACTACTGAAAATCAAAGAGGCGTCCAAGGATAATTCTGATAGCTCCAAATTGGCCAAGACAACATTGGTATCCATTACGGAGGAGCATGTCTCCGAGTGGGTGGGAGCGTGGACTCTACCCCTGATTCCTTTGATGTTGACTCAGAGCAACTACAACATTTTGCATCCAAACCTGAAAACTCTGCAACTCACTGCCTGGAACATTACATAGAGCATCTAACCCAGATTTATCCCAAAGGGTTAAAGACATTATCCTTGAGGCCCGCAGACCTTCTGCTAGAAGGAACTATGCAGGAAAATGGAAAAGGTTTGTCATTTGGAGTAAGAGGAAGATCGTGAAGGTAGATATTGCCAACATCCTGGAGTATTTGGCAGAGCTCCTACATACTGGCCTGTCCTATTCCTCCATCAAGATACATGCATCAGCTATTTCTGCAGAATACAGCCTCGATCCCCTGTCTTCTGCGCATCCTCTACTCAGGCAGTTCCTCAGAGGGATTAAGAATGTAAAACCTCCTAGGAAACCACCATTACCAGCATGGGACTTGAATTTTGTGCTAGAAAAATTGACACTCCCTCCATTCGAACCAGCAGCAACAGCAGATCTTCAACACCTATCCTGGAAAACTGCTTTCCTACTGGCAATTACTTCAGCAAGAAGGGTTTCGGAACTACATGCTTTAATGGCAGTACAGCCCTTCCTAATCTTCCATCAAGATAGTGTCCATGAGAACTAATCCTACATTTATGCCTAAGGTGGTATCCAGAGTGTCTCTAAACCAGGCAATCCACCTACCTACCTTCTTTCCCAATCCACAGAACAAAGGGGAAAGACTGCTGCATACCTTGGATGTACATAGACAGTTGCGCTACTACCTGGACAGAACCAAGGGCAATAGAAAAACTGACCCGCAGCTAGTAGCCTATGCAACAGGAAGGGAAGGAAAAGCAATTTCCAAACAGACAATCTCCAAAGTGGATAGGAAATTGCATAAGATTCTGTTACTCCTATCATGGAAAGCAAATTCCACAGAACATAAGGCCTCATTCTACAAGGGCTAGAGCCACTACCACAGCCTTCTTCTGAGGAGTGGCTACCAAGGACATTATTGAGGCTGCTACTTGGACCTCCGTGCATACATTTGCCAAGCATTATAACTTACCTCTATACTCTAGATCGAGCAGGGTTTGCCACTGCTGTGTTGCAAGGGATCCTAACTACACCATAATTCTTATTCCTCCTCCCTAGTTTGGCTATGGTATTCTACCCATTTGTTAGGACTGCAGATGCATCCTTGAAGGACATAGTACAGTTTGTACCTACCATAAATGTAGATGTCGAACTGGATAGCATCTGCAGTCAGGATCCCTCCTCCTTCCCTCTGTGGTACTCTAGGGTATTTACCTCCTAATAGCTAGCTGGGGGTCTCTTTATGGTGTATTTGTTTGTATATATGTACATACATGCATATTTTTGTGTTTGCCTTCTACTTTTTTGCGAAACATTGGCATTTACCCAAAAATTTAGCTATCCAAGAGGGCTACTGGCATCTGGGGCAAGAAACACTGAGGAAAATGGCGTGGGCTGGTGCCTTTCTACCCGAACTAGCAGAGAGATGACGTCGGGTGAAGTGCGACACCAGCGAGGCCAGACCCAGACTTTGGAATCCGGTCGACGAAGGGCTGCCTGGCTATTGGACAACCCATTTGTTAGGACTGCAGATGCTATCCTGTTCGGACATCTACATTTATGGTAGGTACAAAACTGTACTTTTTCTCCAGTGCTCCTTCACAGGGTAGAATCAAGGGCCGTAGAACCAGTACCAGTGATGCACAAAGGCAAAGGATTTTACTTCAGATGTTTTTGGTATGAAAAAGGAGCACTCCTGGAGACCCCTCCTACATTTGTCCTTTCTGAACACATTTGTAAAAGTTACGAAATTCAAAATGTTCACCGCACCTGGGCTTTGCCCTCTTCAGGTAACTAGATTCAAATCTTAACATTTGCCCATTTCAAAAATTTTTAATTTATTTTAGGTTTTTTTTATTTTTCGTCTACACCCGGAATTTTCTGGGTAGTTTTTACCTTGCAGGCTAGGACCCTCATTTTTTTGGGTGCTTCTATTTTCAATGCCCGGGGCGGGGTTTTTCAAGGGTTTAACCCCCAAAACCAAACCCTTTAATTTTTTTTTTTAACCTTTCAAAATTTTTCTCCGGGGGTTTTAAAACAAGTAAAAAGGGTGGTTTCCCCCACTGTTTTTGAAAACCCTTTTTTTTTGGAAGGGCCCCAAGAAGTTTAAATTATTAGATGGTATAACTGATACCACTGCCTATTGTGAGAAAAACTGGGATTTAAATTTGGCCCAAAATTACCTTTTAGGACGGCTAATGGATTTTTTGGGGGGGGCCCGGGGGGAGGGTTTTCCCCGTCCCTAAAAAATTTACTACACTTTTGTTTTTATTTTAATTGTGGGTGTTTTTTTTTTTTGGTTTGTTTGGGTTTTTTGGGAAGACATATTTGTTTTGAGGGGAAAAAGGTTAAAACATTAAAATTTAAAGCAAATTTTTCCCTTTTTTGCCAACCACAAACAATTTTGGGGGTAAGAAAAAAAGCGAATTAAAAATGGGTTTTTAAATTGCCCAAAAAAAAAAGGGGTTAAAAAGCTTTCTTTTGCCAGTGCAAAATTAGGTTTTTGATTTTTTTAACGTTTTACAATTTTAACCGAAGAAAATTTTATAGACAAGATTTATTTTTTTTTGAAACATTCAGTGCTTTTTTTTTATTTTTTTTTTAAATTGGATATAAACTCGTTTGTCCCAATTTTTAGATTAATTGGCCTGGCTTGATAAAAAAAGGTTTAAAAACTTTGCGAAATTTGGGGGCCCTTTTTTCTAAATTTTGGGGTTTACTTTTGATTGGGAATTTTTTTTGGACCTAAATAAATTTTTTTGTTGTTTTTTTTTTTTTTTAATGGGAAAAAGGGAAAAGTTTTAATTTTTTATTTTTTTTTAACACCCTTTTTAAAAAAAAATTTAAAATTTTTGTTTAAATTTTTAACAATAACAAAACCAACCCAAAAATTGGCTATAAAATTTTTTTTTTTTTTTTAAAAAAAAAACCCCCACCCAAAACCAACCCAAACACCCCAAAAACCCCAAACCCCCCAAAAAAAAAACACCAAATTTTTTTAAAAAAACCCAAAAAAAAACAATTTTTCATTTTTTAATTTAAAATGAATAAAAACTATACTTTTTTATAAAATTGTGTTGGGTTTTAACAATTTTATAAATTTTTGTAAAAATTTTTTGATTTAGTATTTTTAAATCTTTCCTTTTTTTTAATTATTTTAATTTTTTTATAATTAAATTTTTATATTTGACAACTTTAATTTTAAAAAATTTTTAAAAAATACTTTCACATAATTTTGTTTTTAATATAAATTTTAATATAAAGTTTTTTCCCTTTAAAAAGTTGAAAAAATTTTTTAATTATGATATTGAAATTTTTGTTTTTGGTTTAATTTTAAAATAGAATTCCCTTTTTAAAAAATTTTAAAAAAAATTTAATTTAAAAATATTATTTAAAATTTAAAAATTAAATTCATCAAAAAAAAGGGGAAAAAACTTTTTTTTCACAAACATACGAAACCTTTAAATTTTAATTTTAAATAATTAAATTAAATTTTTATTAAATTAAATTTTAAAAATTAAAAAATTTTTAAAATTTTTTTA